>NC_143229.1:20213188-20461145 GCF_030267445.1 Bombyx mandarina | reverse complement strand
TATTTCACCGGCCTTCTCCAAGCTGTAATCTATCCAGATTTATCAGTTTCTTTTTGGCACTAGTCGTGACCTCCAGTTTCACTCGGGTTTTGTGATGCTACTCTAGCTTAAGTTTTAGAGAGCTGAAAATTAAGCTTCGAGATACATTTTTTAATCAAATAAAAAAAATGTAATAATAAATCGTCACAATTTGCGTGCGTTATTTTAATATTTGATAGTTTTATTTAAGTAAGTGTATCCCGCGTCACCCCCCATCCGGGGGCTGCCAGCTCGTCCATCAATCGTAAATAAAGAGAACATTTTTGTGTTTTGTTAATTTTAATCTAAGTATTTTATTAGCTGCGTCGTAAACACGTAAATTCTCGATTGCTCTTGTTTTCGAGCCCAGTGTATAGTCATCTATTTAAATTTAACAAGCGGCCCGCTCGGGCTCCGCTCGGGTCTTTAACAAAAATTTCAACGATATTTGACGTTGTTTTATTTTATTAAATAAAAGAACACTTATTGCGGTATAACTATAATAGTAAAAGAACTCTTATTGCGAACTATAATAGACATATGCTGTCGCGATACTTTTTGTAAATAATGTGTTCTACAAAGTCGTAGTACATTATTTTGTTCTATCATGAATAGTTTTCGCAGGGCACGCAATGTAAATAATATTTTAAGTAATTTTTTTACACCTTGGGTTACATTATTAGACTTTTAGTAAGTATCCCTAATTTTTTTCAAAAAAGTTTAGGGATGGGGAAGAAGCCTATGTCATTCGGGAATAGTGTAGCTTCCAAAGAGTGAAAGGATTTTTCAAATCGGTTCATTAGTTTCGGAGCCTATTCAATACAAACAAACAAACAAATCTTTCCTCTTTATAATATTAGTATAGATTAATTAATTAAATCCAAACTACTCATTTAACTACATGTTTAGATTTATGTGTTATTTCTGAGACGGGTCCACCTGATTATATAAATGGTTACGAAAGCCACGGATATCAGGAACTTATTGCCGGACATTACTCACTCTATTGTATTCGGGTCCAGATTGTAGATCAGTGCGTCCTGTGGAGATAGTCTGGCTTGCAATTTCCGGACATTGTCGGACTTGAAATCCCACTCGCGCATCGAAAAGAACGTTAGCACCTTACACATTCCCTGGAGACGTTCGCTAATGGTAATTAAACTTAATCTGAAAGGGAAATTAAACTATTTAACTTATCAACACGACAAAATAATAGAACAACGAACTACCGCCCCGCGCCCGCCCCGCGCCCTCCCCGCGCGCCTATTGAGCAATAGAACATTTTAAACATACCTTGATTTAATTCCGATCATTCGAGAACAATACTCCGCCATATGTAACGGGATCGTCTGTGTTATTAACTGCAATATATTAAGAAGATATCTGTAAAGAAAAGCAGTACGAGTTAATTTAGATGAAATATCAATATTTAAAAACGGGTATCGTTAACAGAACAGCACTAAGTTTCATGACTATTTACATCTGTGGCTGTGACGGGAAATCTGAACATCAGATATCTACACCTGATCATGCGGCGCACCCGATGAAAAGTGGTTAAAGATGTCCTTCAACATCACCAATGACATAAACAACTCATTTTTTTTTTCTACTATGCTGATAGCCTTGCGAGGCTATTTCAGCTTCGCCCTAACTTGTGTAGGTGAGCTCACGGGCTCAAACCGGAGTGGTGCTAACACTGGCCCTAGTAAGAGCAGTGCTTCGCAGAATCTACCCCCGGATCAGAAACGCGACCCACTAAGAAGATCCGGCGAGAAACTCAGTGGACTGTGTCCGTGGGCTAATTCGCTCGTGTTGTAAATAAGTGGTACTAAGTTCTAGTACGTGCTAGCAGCGCCATCTACAGTCCGGGGTCTACGTGTGTTGACATACTCGTTCTCCACGGCAGCTCCGCTCGGGTACCAATATGTTTTGTCCAGGGGATGTTCAATCAGCAACTTTTTGATCGCCATCTCAAACTGCGCCCACGTGGTCGAGTTCCTCCCGCTGCTGCAGTTGTACACGCGAACCTCGTCCAGTCTGGGAACCAAAACCACTAATCATCTGTAGTTTTACATTTACTACATCAAATTTATACATGAAGAAAAGATACAGGAATATTTTTTTTGTTGCATAGATGGATGGACGAGCTCACAGCCTACCTGGTGTTGAGTGGTTACTGGAGCCCATAGACATCTACAACGTAAATGCCGCCACCCACCTTAAGATATGAGTTCTAAGGTTCTCAGTATAGTCACAACGGCTGCACCGCCCTTCAAACCGAAACGCATTACTGCTTCACGGCAGAAATAGGCAGGGTGGTGGCACCTACCCGTGCGGACTCACAAGAAGTCTAATACCACCAGTAAAATAAATAAATAAACAGGTTTACGAAAACAATGATTCGATTGTGTGACTTCTGTGTTTGATCAACTTAACATTGAATGAATTTTATGACATTATTTGCCTTTGTTATTGGTTGCGCGCACTTGTGATTCAAACAAATAGGGCTTCATACATACTTATCCACGGCGGTCTCCCAGGCGGCCGCTATCAGCGTGTCAATAGCTATGTCCACTGGAATCATGTCCGCCTTAGCTGACCTCTTGCAGCAGAAGAAATGCAGTAAGCCCTTCCCGGCTGCCACCAGCACGCCGCTGGGGCCATTTAGGTTCTCGATCCAACCAGGGAAGGGATGACGAAGAGCAGATATTACTAGAAGTAAGGGTTCATTTTAGAAGTAAGTACCCAAATCGTCAAGACATCTTTGTGCGTTTGATTGTAACTGACAACGTCCTTGAGTTTTGGAACACCTCGGCGTGGTATCGGCCCAGGGTACGTAGTTCGAGAGACAGGAGAACCAACCGCATGGAGGAGGTCGCGATCCTCGGTTGTAAGGGACCATCGAGGAGGGCTATTGGTATTGTCTTGAATTAGCAGTTATCATTCCAGCCTCGGACACGCTCCGCTCACATTCTGTTTCCGTGCAAACACATTTAATGGACAAAAGTCCGGTGTCGCTCTCACTGAAACTTATCAACTTACAGCTCTAAGTTAACAGAGTTATATCGCTTTTCACATACACTTCGGTATATAATGGGAATGAACACGAGTCTTTCATAAGACAATTATAACCATAATCAACCCCGCATCAGTCAATATATTAGCTGATAATCTTACCAATCGTGGGTCTGAAGATGGCCACGGGGTATTTCCTGTTGGTCCGCTCAGCCACTGCGTTCTCCGCGAGCGCCTTCGTGAACGTGTACGTGTTGGGTTTCGGACTTATCAACCTTTAACGGAAGAACAATCATTGGAGTGTCATCATCACGTCGGCTGAATTTCTTCTTATCTGTTTATATACCTCGAAAACTATGCATACCTACGTGGGTAGTTTTATGTGGTTTTTGGATATACATGTTTTACAGTTATAGACGGTTTAGTGTATGGTTTTATTACCTGCCCCTGGAGTCGTTCCCGAAGCCCCTGGAGATCACAACGTGACCGCCGCCGCCGCGCCGCCGCCGCTCTCAGTTGTATTGGCACGGCGGCTGTGCCCATTGTGGACCACAACGCATACTTTCAATATGGCAGAAATAGGCAGAACGGTGGTACGTATATTGTCCAGACTCGCAATCTGCTTTATCACCAGCTGCCACGTACCACATACCAGTCAGCGGTCGCGGTGAGCTCATATAGTACTCAGAGAACGCTGGTATCCGTTATTGTGAGTGAATCGCTTAGTCGCCCTTCACATCACTATGTCAGCTATTTGCAAAGAATAATACTGGGTATTTTATAAAAACGGTCCATACAAAAAGATGTGCTGAAGATTGTAGAAAATGAATGTATGTGGCGTTGAGTTTTTGCTATTCAAATTCAATCCAAACTAATTTCCAATTAGTGATATCAGGCTTTGGTTTGACAATGAAGGTGTGCTGGAAAGAGGCACGTTCCCTGAGTTAGTTGAATATGAGACTGGGGCTGTACCTGGGCGTGAGGTCGGCGGCGAGCTGGTCCGGCAGCGCGTCGGCCAGCGCCAGCAGCTGCTGCAGCGGCACCGGCGCCGCGTACACGCGCTCCTCCACTGTCGACAGCTCCGCGTTGCTGTACGCAGTGGACACGTGCACCAGCGCCTGCGCAACGGACTCTGTGTTCGAACACTGGTGGTAGGAGCTCTTGTAAGTCCGTACGGGTAGGTACCACCACTCCGCCTATTTCTGCCGTGAAGCAGCAATGCGTTTCGGTTTGAAGGGCGGGACAGCCGTTGTAACTACTCTGAGACCTTAGAACTTATATCTCAAGGTGGGTAGCGCATTTACGTTATAGATGTATATGGGCTCCAGTAACCACTTAACACTAGGTGGGCTGTGAGCTCGTCCACCCATGTACTTCACTGTTCCACGCGCCGACTGAAAGGATGACATATGGATTAACCGGGTTTATGTGTAAACACCAATCTGGAGAATCGATCGTGATGCTAGATCTGACGACGAGAAGCATTGCGGTCCGCAAATATGCACAGCAGTGTAGTGAAGCTCCTCGCAAAGTGGAAACGGCCCGACAGCGAGCTCAATGATTTTGTTTGTTTTAGGAATCAGCGTTGAAATGTATTAGTAGCCAGCAATACGGGCAGTATTGTGGTCCCTTCGTTTCTGGGAATATTTATATTATAGTTATAGAAAGTACGGTTTTGAGTAGGAGTTATTTGAATTTGATTTGACCAGCGCTCTCTAGCGTCAAAAGGAACACGACATTTTTGTATCCTTAAATTCGATGGTAGATGGCGCTAACGAAACATTTTTAGTTTTTCGGACAGGTTTCATGTGTATCTTACATAAATAATATAATCGATGGAATTTACAAGCGTTGTTTGGCCACAGGTAGTTAACCACTGAAACATTGTTTGTGGAGTGTTCCATGGCCAGGCAAGCACGAGGGACAGAGAGCAGGGTAGTAGAGAGAGCTCTTTGAATTTACATTTAATTTGTAAACTCAATGTATCAATAATGACTAAGGACCAATAGAGAGGGAGACCCTCACGCGGAAGTGGTAATCGATTGGTCACACATTAAGAAAGCTCGGTACCTATTGAAGAGAGCACTGATCTGGAAAGTGTCTGGCAAAAGGAAGAGAGGCCATCCCAGAACAACTTGGCGTCGCTCAGTAGAGCAGGAACTGGGTGACTTAGGAGCTAGAACAGATTGCCCAAGACCGATGCAAATGGAAGAATTTGATTCAAGCCCTACACCCCTCTCTCTCTCTTCGATCGGTCTCTCACTGCTGAGGGTCGTGACTCCGTCCGATTCCGTCAACCAGCTGTCTCCATCGATTTCGTTTTGTAGCTTGGTGGAGTGCGTCGCTGACAGGAACCTCAGTTCTTCCGCTATTTTGTCCGACCATCGTTTGGGACCTTTTCCCCGTTATTTTACCGGTCACCCAGTAGAGCGTAATAGAAAAGAAAAAAAGAGGTAGTTTATACAGTACATTGGCTGGCACCGCCGCTACAGACTGCGACATAGCCAGTGCGTTCCTCACCTCGATGTTGGGCATCCCGTCGCATATGTCCATGAGGCTCAAGACGGAGCGCACGTTCTGGTCCACCGCCTTGTTGAGGGCTTCGTCGAACTTGAGCGTCGCCGCGCTGTGGAACACCACCGACACCTGTTGAGGACAACACCGAACCTGCACTCATACCCTTCATACACCAATAATCTAAGCACGGAGGATTCATTCAAATTGATTTTACTCGAAAAGGTTGAAAGATTAATGAAAAATAACGATATTTTTCCACTTGGATTTTAACACCTAATATTAAATGGTTTCCAGAGCCCATAGACAGCAACAGCGTAACTTTTTTGGGAGTAGTCGTTGATGACTGTAGGGTCATCAGTACCGGGCGGCACAATAATGAGTCCGTAATAGAATAGGCAGTTTATTTCCGGGTGACCCTTCACTATTAATCAAAATGTCTTCCATTTTTATCTATACATTTCTGCCATCTAATAGGAAGGTCATTTGTGCCTTTGTGATCTAGATTCTACAAACTGTGTGAAAGCATTTTGTACTGCCTCCTGGGAAGAAAACTTTTTATCACGTAGAAAATTGTCGAAATCACGAAACAAATGGTAGTCCGTTGGAGTAAGGTCCGGCGAATACGGAGGGTGACGAATGGTTTCTAATTGCAGTTCCTGTAGCGTTAAAACGGTTTCTCGTACTGTATGAATGAATGAATGATGAATGATTTATTTTATTTCCGACAACAACAAGTCCATATGTGTACATAGTATCATTGATACATACTTAATATTACCAAAACCATTCAAATAAAAAAGATACATTTGTTAAAAATATCGCTCGATATGAAAGTACCGGACATCACAAGACTTATTAATGTACTTAAGTGTATTAGTAACACAAAAAGAAAGTACACAAATACTCAGTAACCTCTTTCAGTAGACCAATGGATTCCACGCTGAGACCGAGGTTGGGGGCGGTGGTGTCGCCCGGGATCAGGTACAGCTTCTCCAGCTGACCCGGACAATACTCTCTGATCACGTCAAATACCTGTAATTAAAATCTCTTTTATATTGTTATCGAAGTTGACGAGTTGACGGCCCGCTTGTAGCGGCGCCCTCGCGCAATGACGACAACACAGACGAGCGGGCGGGGGTGTCCGGGGCCGACAGTCTGATCGTAAATGTCGTCAGACTGTCGGCCCCGGACACCGCAGCCGCTAGCTGCACCGTCTTGTGACGTCAACTGCCGAACTATTCCTCGCAGAAACGTAACATTACGTTCTAATGTCTATAGCCTCCCGTGTGCTTAGTGCGAGATTTTAACGTTCTCGATAGCGTAAAAGTACACACAAACGCGCGTACACACGTTAGGGTGAAGCTGAAATAGCCTCTCAAGGCTACCAGCATAGGTAAGAAAAAAAAAATCACAACGCGAAGCCGACACTACATTTGAAAATAAATATATTTAAATCCGCGATACGTTTTGTTTCGTGATATTAACATTTTGATAGGAGTCATAAATCATTATTCATTTGGAATTTAATCTATCATTATAAGATTTGACTTATAGAATTTAATCTGGTCGCCAAAATTACATATTGTGACCATGAACAGCGAGTAGTTCGGAAACGGCAAATAATATTGTGTCCGCGACATCGTCATCCCACACGTTGATCAATTATTTGATATGCTTTATTGATGTTCTGAAATTATTCATATTTAATTATATAATATGTATGATGTAAGACTCAGTCTGGATGTAGGCGTTGGAAGCTACAGTACACAGTATTTAACATCTTGCCGGACCCCCAGATCCTCTCTCGGTACTTTTAGGACCCTCAAGCACCGGGCACCGTCCTCGTCGAACTAACCCAAGCCCACTGAGTTTCTTGTGGGTCGCGATTCCGATACGATGGCAGGTTCAGCTAAGCACTTCTCTTACGAGAGCTAGTGTTAGCAAATTCGCTGAGGTTGAGCCCGTGAACTCACCTACTTATCCGGGCTTAGCTGGAATAGCCCGCTAGCTGCCAACGAATAGGTAGGGAAAGAAAACAGTATTTAAGTATGTTTGTTTAGAGATCATATTACAGTACAGGTAAACGGGTAGTATCTCTCCCCATCCCCCAACCCCGCCCCCCCGGGTCTACCTGTGACTGCTTGAGCTGTGCGAGCCGCTTCTCTGGCGATACTTCCTTCTTCTCTCTCATCAGGAGGAAGATGCGCTCGATCTCTGGACACGTCCATAGTAATCTTTCCACCAGTACCTTAAAGTAATTATTATTAATACACAATTTATTCATCTTAAACATTGTTAAACTTTACAGCGATAGATGGTGAGAGTCGTTTTTGTTTTTATTGCTTAGATGGTTGGACGAGCTCCGCTTTTTTTAGCCATGTGACAATTATTCGCTGATAGTTTCATCGTTCAATACAATTAATTCTAGTTTAAGGTTGTTCAGAACTCATTTTAACATAATAATTGAACAGAAGAATCGACTGAAGAACACATCATCTATTCCCCGGTAGATGGCGCTACAACAAATGCAACTTACCTTTCCCATAAAACCGGTTGCTCCTGTTATGAATACGCTTTTCCCAGCGTAAAACTGCGGAATGAGAGGCTCCCGTGCATACGGAGACACTGGACGGGGTACCATGTTCAATAACCTAAAAGAAACAATTTAGTACAAAATATGAAATAATCAATATCACCTTATAGAAAACCAGCGGCCCGCTCAGGCTTCGCTCGGTTCTTTAACAAAAATTTCAAAATAAAAATACACAGAAAATTACAAACAGTTTGCATATTATTATTTTAATGATTTTTTATTTTTTTTAAATGGTATTTTATTATTATTTTTATGTTATTATTTTTTTAATTTTCGTAAAAGGTCATAAATTTATACAAAAATTATTGAGTTTACTAAGTTAGAGCTTCCCTGTAAATGATATTTGACGTTGTTTTATTTTAAATAAAAGATCACCTATTGTGGCATAACTATAACAGTTAGATATAATATGCTGTCGCGATACTTTCTGTAAATAATAATGTGTTCTACAAAGTTATAGTACATTATTTTAATCTATTATCAATAGTTTTGCGCACACGCGATGTAAATAATATATTAGGTAAGTTTTTTACACCTTGGGTTACATAATTGAAGTTTTAGTAAGGATCCCTAATTTTTGTTAAAAAAGAATATAGCCTATGTCACTTGGAGATAGTGTAGCTTCTAAACAGTCAAAGAATTTTTCAAATCGGTTCAGTAGTTTAGAGCCTATTCAATACAAACAAACAAATAAATATTTCCTCTTTATAATATTAAGTATAGATTAGTATAGACAGGGACGTCTTAAACTAGGCTGGGGCCCTTGGGCACACAAGAATTTGAGGCCCTTATGGAAAGTAAAAAAAGCGAATGATAATAACATTTTTTTACTGAGTATGAGACCATTTATTATAGGTAATCAAATACAGTATGATATAATATGTCATTAATGATATTAGAATGCTGCTGGTTTTTTGGTTACGATTTCGATAACGGTTTCTTTCGGGATTTCTGTTGAGCAAAATCTTCTATTATAGGCATAGCATATGCCTTGTAAATACCTTCTGATTACTGATTCGTGAAAAAGTGTAATGTGTCCGACAAAAATGTTTTGAGAATAAACGTGTGTGAGAAATTGTCGGTCTTTCGGGGCCCCCTGAGAATGGGGGCCCTGGGCACGGGTCCCGTGTGCCCTTATGATAAAGACGGTATTGAGTATAGATATAGATGACAGGGGCAATTATTAAATGTCGCTAATCGGTCAGAGATCCAACAATCAAATGTTCATGTTTTCATTAAGATGTGTATTTAGTATACCTGCTAGTACTTATAGTGCCATTGTAAACAAACAGTACGTAATACCACTCACTCCTTCAATCGTGGTCGTTAGTAAAAGCTTCTTAGGACACTAAAGAGTTAAACTTGTTGCGAACGAAAACAGAAAGAACACAGACACTCTTACTTCGTTGGTAGTTTATTTGTGAACTCCGCCAATGTCTCCTGCTGTGATAATATATTATATTAGTTTGAAACGCAAGCGACGCGGCTATTCACACCTACGCGTATATATTGTCTCGCTTCCTTCCCGGATAGTCATATTCGAGATTTTTTTTACTAAATAGAATTATATTGTTTGTGCTGCCATTTTGTTTCATATAATACTCATGATCTTAAGAATTAAACATTTTAAACATAAAAAAATATATGGTAAATGGAAATATCGGAACTGATCAGAATATATATAGCCCCGATGTCCAGGATTCGAATCCGCTGCGAGGAGCGCGCTGTACCGTTTCGTGCGGAAAGCATCCTTCTCCACCACGAGACGCTGGTAGTTATCGGGTTAGGCCGGTAGACTTTAGCGCCGCGACGGACAGGACTCTCGGTGGATGCGCCATCCGGAGCCCTTGGGCGGCGCCGTCAATTCGTATACTGGGACACTACGCAGGGTCAGACCCAGCGTGGGCCGGGGAATGCAGTGATCCGTCTCCTGGCTGTGATATGCAGGAAGCGTGTAGAGCAAGCAGTTCACGCGCCATTTTCTTGGTTATAGCCGGCTTAGGAAGGGACTCGAAACTTTTTTAACGGTAGGCAGCGGCTTAGCTCTGCCCCTGGCATTATTGACGTCCATGAGCGACTGTAACCGCTCACCATCAGGCGGACCGTATACTCGGCTACCTACAAGAGCAATAAAAATAATAATAAAAATTTAGGAGATTAGAATTTGGGCCAGATCCCTGACCCTGGATCCAAAACGAGAAGAATAATAAATACTCTTTCCTGCGTCTTTTCTTTTGACTGCAACCCACGCTTAGGGACCGAGCACACACGGTGGTCTCCGTATATATTACAAACGAGAGTTTGACGTGATGAATCAAAGCGTGGTGCCCTTCTCGGCGCAGTGACTGTGAAGATCCGTTACCATCTACCAGATAGTACGGCAGCTCATCCACCCATTTATACCAGTAAACCAGCAAGATCGTGAAGTACATTGCTTGCTAACCGTATTTCTAAAGTGAAATTTCAGTTCATTATTAGCGATCCTTTTGATGACAGCGATCTAGTTGCCCCCGAGACCGTCCGTACATGTTCCACTCTCGACGCAATATGCATAGTATTCCTTAGGGCCTTATAAGGAAATTCTCATCGGTCTACGTGTGCAGGTTTGTTGACGTCCATTAGCACTGAGCTTGGACGCGAGGCTCTGCTATTGACAGACCGGTGTGTCAACAATAGAACGATGTGACGGAAACGAAGCGAACAGCCCGCGTCCTCGGCCGCCAATTAGAACGTAATCCACACATTATTTTTGTTCAGTGGTCGAGCGGAGTCGAGAGAGCACCCACGGACCCCTGCACGTGATCTCCCCGAGCTTCCTTCGGCGGTTCCGAATCCTCCTAAGGCTGCTAACATTAAGCTAACTTCTTAGAGTTTTTTTTTACTTAGTAATAAGCACCAACACTGGCTTATTCTCTAATGGATTTCGTGGAAGTTTTATAATAGGTGTTAACGCGAGGAATCTTGCACAATTTTGTTCAATTTCCTCAGTGGCGTTCTGTGCTATGTACAAAATGGTTTATATGCCGAATTATGAAATGTATAGAAACCTAAAGCATATCTTCCCGCCCCCGCTAGCAGCTCGGCAATAGCTAGCTGTGGGTCCCCACCGCACTCTGCGACACTGAGATCACACGAAACAAATGAGAACCGCAAACATCATACGTAGCTTTTGTTTGAGCCGAGAATTCACAAGTTTACGATGATGTATAGATCGCTCCGCGTGACACACGTGATCCTCTGTCGTGTTATTATTAACTGTCAACAAACATCTAATAATATGATTTATCTTTTAACAATTCAACATAACATGAAGTGTCCTTCATCATCTTTTAAATCTTTGGTGTGTCGGAGTCTCGCGTGCATTGGAGTAACAGTTCCTAAGATGGGTCCTTAGATTATCGGAATATTGTGTTCTGTCTACTCCAACCGATCTTCGAGTTAAAACCTCAGTGTAGGCAGTTGCTATTATTGCTGTAATGATGTCCATGGACTTCGACAAACAAAGTAATTTAGCAACTGACGACCCATGTTCTAGAAGATTACCTGCCTACGCTCTCTACGTATCGAGCCTTAGATCTATTTATTTATTTATGAGGTAGGTACAAAGTACACATTACAAGCTAAAAAAAGAGACATAAAAAACAACAAGTAATTAATAATTGCTTGGAGTGATTCTTAGATTGATCTTCATGCGATGTGCGAAAAATGACATATTTCACTTGGTCAAAAATATTTGTTCAACAATAAACAAAATCACACCGGGTACTCCCCGCAGGGGGAATCGACGTTTTGATAATATTATGAGCTAACATTCCGGGCTGCCGCCCTCTGCTCTCTATCCCTGATTCTGCGACTGGTAATGGTATACCAAACAATGTATGTACCGTCCACTTTGCACTGGTATGTAGTACCTACAATTGGATTTTTAACCTCAAGCCTCAAAATTGAAGAGAACTCTGCAACCCCTCCCCGGCTGTATCCCTTGGTGGTTTTTAACGACGCCACACATACAGAGATCATTGCGAGCTCAACGTCATCGGCACTAAGCTGTCGCTCGGTCGCAGCTTACGTCGGGCAGGGCTCTGCCCTGGAGGCTCCATCCGATTTTAGCCATGACCTCTAATATGGTTCAGGGTTCCGTAATAAAAACATAAAACGTTAATAAAGACGGCCGTTGCCTGTTCCGGGAAATTGGGAATATTGGATTAGAGTCTCTCGGTTAGAGCGTTAAAATAATATTGCAATCAGTTAATAGCGGGACACAGATCGAGTGAAACTCCTTCAATATCCTCACAGTCGAGTGGAACATTCCCGCATTCACAGTCTAAACGCAATCAGTCACAATTCAAACATTCAGAGTATAATTGCACCACACGACCGAGTGCATTCATACAAGGTGTCCGCTAGTTGCTAGGTCGTTGTTGTGATTTTGATTAAATGAATACCTACTCAAAAACTACAATAATAACTTAGTTCTAGGAACATTATGTATTTATAAATAAGCAGCTTGTTTTCTCTGTTGTACCTTCGAACCGTATCACAAACTACAACAAAATTAAGTCCGAGGTGATATCTTAGGTGACTTTAAAAACTGTTCATCTACGGAACCCAGAGCCGTGCTTTACGCGACACACTTGTCCGATTTGATTATTGTAAGAGAAAGCAGCTCGACCGCGGTATTTACGCTGCGGAGTCTGGCTCGTCCGAGTGCTGACCGCGCATCCACATACGTGATCGAAACATAAATAAATACAAGACACCAATAATGTGTAATGTGTAATATCATTGATTTCAGAGTTTCCGGTACGTCCGTGGCGTAATGGGCAAGGAGCCCGGCGTGCCCGCACGGAGCGACGCGGCCAGGCACAGATGTTTGGAATCTTCTAGTCAACTTGCAATTGCACATCTATGGGACGCATGAACTGAATCCATATCCAAGGTTGGACCAGACAAAGGAACTCTTCATCAGTTTACAGCACAGACACGACATTTTGCATGCGTATTGAATGATGAGATCCTATTCTACAAGCGCCGTGACATGGCCACTGCTCTCGGGAGGGGAGTCCGACGGCGCGGGCAGGGGATTCAGCAGAGATGGCGTTCACCTCGTTCATCGTAAATCTATACAATTTTCGGTAATGTATGTCGGCAGCGTGTTCATAATACAACGCAAGGTACATGGCACCTTTTTTATTGCTTAGATGAGTTGACGAGCTCACAGCCCACGTTAGCTAGCGTTAAGTGGTTACTGGAGCCCATAGACATCTACAACGTAAATGCGCCACCCACCTTGAGATATAAGTTCTAAGGTCTCAGTATATGTAGTTACAACGGCAGCCCCACCCTTCGAACCGTGTTAGGTCTCCTTCGGAGGCGCTCGGGTAGCTGTTAGCAAATCCCACCCCTCCCGGCTGAGCCTTTGCTCGCCCACCTGTCCTGGTGAAACTGGAAAGGCCTCCGGGCCACAAGTAATCTTTCAATCATAAAAAAAAAAAAAAAAAAACCTTCGAACCGAAACGCATTACTGCTTCACGGCAGAAATAAGCAGTGCGGTGGTACCTACCCGTGCGGACTCACAAGAGGTCCTACCACCAATATTTACGCTTATGTAATTTTCAGGGTTTCAAAATACTTCGTCATAATCAGTTCAGTGCGTGAAAATGTAACAAACAGACTCACGTTCGTATTAATACAAATATCATTTTCTATTTATCTTTTAACATCAAACAGTATAAAAGTAAATTTAAATAATATTTGAATGAAAATAACTTTTTTGTTCCATTGCATTTTAATGAAAAAATGTAAAAACAGACTATTTAGATAATAATAACTCAACATAATTCTAACATAATAATATGTGTTGTTGAATAATTACATGATAATAAGAGACGTCAAGTGAAGTCATTCAAGAAAAATTTTTTTTAGAAAACTAAAGAATTTTCGGCAATGAAGGTTTTTCTTTACATACATACACACAATAGTATGTATGTATTGATGTTATTCCTACATCGTGGAGATCGTTCGCGAACAATTTCCCTAACCTAAGCATCAGCCCGTCGAGTTTCTCGCCGGATCTTCTCAGCGAATCGCGATTCCGAGTCGGTAATAGATTCATTCGCGAAGCAGCTGCCCTTGAGTTGTTAGGCGCTTGAGCTTGAGCTGTTAGCGATTCCCACCCCTCCTGGCTGAGCCTTTGCTCGCCCACCTGTCCTGGTGAAACTGGAAAGCCCTCCGGGCCACCAATAATCCCTCAATCATAAAAAAAACATGTTCGCTCTCTCTAATACGTATGCTCTTAATATGTATTTGAGAGAGTACCAATGATGTCCGGGAGGTATCGAGGGGTCGTTGCGAGACCCGAGTGAATAGCCACTGAATGTAGAATGTCTTTGTTCCGTCGGTGGCTCATATCGATTACCGTATCATCGTATTGGCAAGTTTCATGACGACGCGACAATTAATTAGAACCGGGTGGAAATTGATTTGGAAGATTTTCATTCATACTAATTCATTATTATTCATAAATTCATATTAATCAAAGAACTTAGTCATTTCTCTTGGAGTTTTCCTTACATAAAGGAACTAATGAAGACGTTCGAAACGTTAGTGGTGAATCAGCAGGACTCAAAGTGCACTAAGGTAATTAGGCATCAGTTTGGTACCAATTTTTAGTAGTTTTTGACGGTAAGTACAACTTACAAGAGAAGTTCACAACAAGTCATCAAAATATCACCAACAAAGATGCTGACTCCGGCTGGGAATAAATCCCGCGCGTGAAACAGTCGGCACAGTCAAAAAAGTTACTTACAAAAAAGAGTGTGACAACAAATGTTATGGTAAAAAAATATATTTGCACCAACGATAATTAACCTTCGGAACATTTTAATACAAAATATATAATGTGGGCTGACTCATTTTACGCCAAAAAAATATCTAAACAAGGTTGTAATTTCACATTGAACTTACGTGGGCGGCGCGGCGGTGTCGCATTCACCTTCGCCTTCAATCACTATTTGTGGCAAACGGGTTTGTAATTATGATTTATTTATTATTAATGCGCGTATATTATTATAATATACGTTAATATTTAAGAAACAAAACTTTTAACCTTAAAGTGTCGTAATTATGGTCTGTTTTAAACCTGTCGTTTTAAGCCTGCACATAACTAGTCAAGGTCATAAGTATTGTCACACAGTAAAAACTTTTCTTTTAGAATGCTGGCCACAAAAAAGTTTATTGAATTCGAATTTCGAATTGTTCATGAAAATAAAAATGTATACTTTTAGAATTTTACTCATTTTTAAATATGGAGTGGACGCTTAAAGAAGACCGTGTTGCAGTTATTGCGTTGCATCGTTGCGGTTACGCGCCAATTCAAATTTTTAACATACTGAAAAATTTGAATATAACCAAAAGATTCGTTTATAGTACATCAAACGATACAATGAAGACTCTAGTGTAGATGACAGGTCAAGAAGTGGTCGCCCTCGGTCTGTTAGGACTCCAGCAGTGATAAAAGCTGTGAAGGCGCGAATTCAAAGAAATCCCAAACGTAAGCAGAAACTGTTGGCCCTTCAGATGGGGTTAAGCAGAACCACGGTGAAAAGGGTGTTAAATGAAGACTTAGGGCTTCGGGCATATCGAAGAAAAACACGACATCGTTTGAATGCTCGTCTAATGGGCCTGAGACTGAAGAGAAGCCGCGCTTTGTTGAAGCGGTACGCGGGAAAAAAATATCGGGAAATTCTTTTTTCGGATGAAAAAATTTTTACCGTAAAAGAGAGCTACAACAAACAAAATGATAAGGTGTACGCACACAGTAGTGAAGAAGCGAGCAACCGTATTCCGCGTGTCCAACGAGGTCATTTTCCATCCTCACTCATGGTATGGTTGGGAGTTTCTTATTGGGGCTTAACAGAGGTACATTTTTGTAAGAAAGGTGTAAAAACGAATGCAGTTATGTATCAAAATACAGTCCTGACCAACCTTGTGGAATCTGTTTCTCATACCATGTTCAATCTGTAGACCTGTAGTGGCTGTAGTGGCTCCTCGATGCAGATTTTACTAGTTTTACTACTTCCTCCCTTTTAACTCTTTCTTTCCACCAACTCTAGAATTTCTCCCTACTCCCTATTTCTGGAGAGCTACTTAATATCTTCATACGAATGAGGATTAAGCAGAGTATTTCCCGGGGATAGCGGCGGTGCTTTGCCATTCCATCTTTTACCAGCAGACGTCCGCTCGGTGGAAGACTTGTTTTTTTTTATTGCTTAGATGGGTGGACGAGCTCACAGTCCACCTGGTGTTAAGTGGTTACTAGAGCCCATAGACATCTACAACGTAGACGCGCCACCCACCTTGAGATACAAGTTCTAAGGTCTCAGTATAGTTACCACGGCTGCCCCACCCTTCAAACCGAAACGCATTACTGCTTCACGGCAGAAATAGGCGGGGCGATGGTACCTATCCGCGCGGACTCACAAGGGGTCCTACCACCAGTAATTACGCAAATTATGATTTTGCGGGTTTCATTTTTATTACACGATGTTATTCCTTCACCGTGGAAGTCAATCGTGAACATTTGTTGAGTACGTATTTCATTAGAAAAATTGGTACCCGCCTGCGGGATTCGAACACCGTTGCACCGCTCAACACGAATGCACCGGACGTCTTATCCTTTAGGCCACGACGACATCCCATAAACCTGGTCAACAGGGTAGTCAATGTTTAGTTTAAACTCAAGGTTGTGAGAGGCTTAAACGACGAAAGGGAGATCTTCCCTCGAGCGGGTGATGTTGCTCGGTAGACTGTCGCGTCGCGGCGTCGGTCCGCATGTTGTTGTTCGGAACTTCTATATGCGCAAGCTCATCTTGAAAATGTCGTAAATGAGATTCAGGCATCTATCAAATATCTTGTACGAGTATTGTATGATGGCTACCGCCACGAGCTAAAGAGTTGCTTGACTTCGGATTCGGAGACAGCTGAATTGCCACTAAATTCCTACAGATGTGAATTGTCAACTCTAAATTCCAATTTCGGTATGTTTGTTTTATTTAAAAATAATCTTGTATTGAATAAAAACAATCTTAACAACATGCAAATATTCGAATTTATTTTCAAAACTAAAATTAATTATTATTTCCACGCGCTCTGTCATTATGACAAATAACAGATCGATTAGAATAATTTCATAATGGATGATCAGTAGGCCGCGCACGTGGGCTCGGTCCGAATCGGGGGCCGTCCGTGGCCGGCGCGGCGGGCGCCGAGGCCGCGGTGAGGAAACGTCTAGAGCAGTTGCACATCGGTCGATTTGGGCCTAGACATGTTTGTGCGCATTTGAGCTGATGCAGCCTCTACGGAAGGATTCAGGGCGTGAGGGCCGTCCGTGTATCCTGACTAGCACGTTGACCGTCGTGGCGGCACACTACCATCAGAACTGCACCAATATATTATTATGTGTTGTTATATGTCAATTGTAGTAACAGGGGTTAGGAGGAAGAACAATCAAAAAATCAATGTGTTTTTTGAAGTTATACTTCTTTAGGCGCGTTATGAAAAATTGATGAGAGTGAAATTTTACGATGCGCGCGCACCGTGACACAAAATTAACACAAGAGCCCTGCATTGCGTCCCGCTCGATCCTCCCGCGCTCGCTAATATCGAAGCATCAGTGTGCCGAATCTCACTGACGGGACACGCGCCGATCGTTATCGCGTCCGTTTATCTTCCACCGGATAAGATCGTTCTAAGCAGTGATATCGAGGCGCTGCTCGGTATGGGGAGCTCTGTCATTCTGGCGGGCGACCTAAATTGTAAACACATCAGGTGGAACTCACACACCACAACCCCGAATGGCAGGCGGCTTGACGCGTTAGTCGATGATCTCGCCTTCGATATCGTCGCTCCGCTAACCCCGACTCACTACCCGCTAAATATCGCGCATCGCCCGGATATACTCGACATAGCGTTATTAAAAAACGTAACTCTGCGCTTACACTCGATCGAAGTAGTTTCAGAGTTAGATTCAGACCACCGTCCCGTCGTTATGAAGCTCGGTCGCGCTCCCGATTCCGTTTCCGTCACGAGGACTGTGGTGGATTGGCACACGCTGGGCATCAGCCTGGATGAATCTGATCCACCATCGCTCCCGTTTAACCCGGACTCTATCCCGTCTCCTCAGGATACCGCTGAAGCCATAGACATCTTAACGTCACACATCACCTCGACATTAGATAGGTCATCGAAGCAAGTTGTAGCGGAGGACTTCCTTCACCGCTTCAAATTGTCCGACGATATTAGGGAACTCCTTAGAGCTAAGAACGCCTCGATACGCGCCTACGACAGGTATCCTACCGCGGAAAATCGTATTCGAATGCGTGCCCTACAACGCGACGTAAAGTCTCGCATCGCCGAAGTCCGAGATGCCAGATGGTCTGATTTCTTAGAAGGACTCGCGCCGTCCCAAAGGTCTTACTACCGCTTAGCTCGTACTCTCAAATCGGATACGGTAGTAACTATGCCCCCCCTCGTAGGCCCCTCAGGCCGACTCGCGGCGTTCGATGATGACGAAAAAGCAGAGCTACTGGCCGATACATTGCAAACCCAGTGCACGCCCAGCACTCAATCCGTGGACCCTGTTCATGTAGAATTAGTAGACAGTGAGGTAGAACGCAGAGCCTCCTTGCCACCCTCGGATGCGTTACCACCCGTCACCCCGATGGAAGTTAAAGACTTGATCAAAGACCTACGTCCTCACAAGGCTCCCGGTTCCGACGGTATATCCAACCGCGTTATTAAACTTCTACCCGTCCAACTCATCGTGATGTTGGCATCTATTTTCAATGCCGCTATGGCGAACTGTATCTTTCCCGCGGTGTGGAAAGAAGCGGACGTTATCGGCATACATAAACCCGGTAAACCAAGAAATCATCCGACGAGCTACCGCCCGATTAGCCTCCTCATGTCTCTAGGCAAACTGTATGAGCGTCTGCTCTACAAACGCCTCAGAGACTTCGTCTCATCCAAGGGCATTCTCATCGATGAACAATTCGGATTCCGTACAAATCACTCATGCGTTCAACAGGTGCACCGCCTCACGGAGCACATTCTTGTGGGGCTTAATCGACCAAAACCGTTATACACGGGAGCTCTCTTCTTCGACGTCGCAAAAGCGTTCGACAAAGTCTGGCACAACGGTTTGATTTTCAAACTATTCAACATGGGTGTGCCGGATAGTCTCGTGCTCATCATACGGGACTTCTTGTCGAACCGCTCTTTTCGATATCGAGTCGAGGGAACCCGCTCCTCCCCACGACCTCTCACAGCTGGAGTCCCGCAAGGCTCTGTTCTTTCACCCCTCCTATTTAGCTTATTCGTTAACGATATTCCCCGGTCGCCGCCGACCCATTTAGCTTTATTCGCCGACGACACGACTGTTTACTATTCCAGTAGAAACAAGTCCCTAATCGCGAAGAAGCTTCAGAGCGCAGCCCTAGCCCTAGGACAGTGGTTCCGAAAATGGCGCATAGACATCAACCCAGTGAAAAGTACTGCGGTGCTATTTCAGAGGGGAAGCTCCACACGGATTTCCTCCCGGATTAGGAGGAGGAATCTCACACCCCCGATTACTCTCTTTAGACAACCCATACCCTGGGCCAGGAAGGTCAAGTACCTGGGCGTTACCCTGGATGCATCGATGATATTCCGCCCGCATATAAAATCAGTCCGTGACCGTGCCGCGTTTATTCTCGGTAGACTCTACCCCATGATCTGTAAGCGGAGTAAAATGTCCCTTCGGAACAAGGTGACACTTTACAAAACTTGCATTAGGCCCGTCATGACTTACGCGAGTGTGGTGTTCGCTCACGCGGCCCGCACACACATAGACACCCTTCAATCTCTACAATCCCGCTTTTGCAGGTTAGCCGTCGGAGCTCCGTGGTTCGTGAGGAACGTTGACCTACACGACGACCTGGGCCTCGAATCTATACAGAAATACATGAAGTCAGCGTCGGAACGGTACTTCGATAAGGCTATGCGTCATGATAATCGCCTTATCGTAGCCGCCGCTGACTACTCCCCGAATCCTGATCATGCAGGAGCCAGTCACCGTCGACGCCCTAGACACGTCCTTACGGATCCATCAGATCCAATAACCTTTACACTAGACGCCTTCAGCTCTAGGAGCAGGCTTAGGGACCTCGGTAACCGTACTCGTCGAACTCGACAAAGAGTTCGCCGTGCAACCTAACCCATGAATCAGCTCGCTGAGCTTCTCGCCGGATCTTCTCAGCGGGTCGCGATTCCGATCCGGTAGTAGATTCATTCGCGAAGCAGCTACTCTTGAGTTGTTAGGTCTCCTTCGGAGGCGCTCGGGCAGCTGTTAGCAAATCCCACCCCTCCTGGCTGAGCCTTTGCTCGCCCACCTGTCCTGGTGAAACTGGAAAGGCCTCAGGGCCACCAGTAATCCCTCAATCATAAAAAAAAAAAAACAAAATTAACAGAATGAAGTTGCCCACTAAATCGCTCATTAAAATACGATCGACGTAACTTGGCGAGTCTGAATATAGCCGCAGGTGAACTTTCGCGCATGTGCACTCGTAAAAAAAAGTGTTATTAACATTCATTTTTTAGTAATATAAATGACAAAATTATTATTTAATATAATTCATACTAAATATTATTAAATTATTAACGTTAAATAATTATTTAATATTAAAAAAAAAGAAATAAATTTAATAAAAATAAAGTATAACTTCTTACGCGCGTACATAAGTACACGCACCCTTTTTTGCAAATATTGTGAGAAAACAACGGGCCCACACGGCCCACGTGATGGTGAGTGGTTATCGTCGCCCATGGACTTTAGCAATGCCAGGGACAGAGCCAAACCGCTACTTGCCGTTAAATAGATTCTCTCCACAAGCCTCGTTTGAAGAAGGATATGTCATAGCGCTCGGGAAACACCGTGGAGGGGAGCTCATTCCAAAGTCGTATGATATGTGGCAGAAAAGACCTCTGGAAACGCACTGTGGATGAACGCAGTGGATTTAGGTAGTATGGATGAACTCTACTCCGGTGACGAGCGGTGCGGTGGTAAAAACTAGATGATCATCTCAAACTATTCCTCAGAGTATTACCCATGGAACATACGGTACAAAATACAGAGGGAACCGGGGTCCCTCCGCAGACCCAGAGGTTCCAAACGATCCGTGTCATTTCTTCACATTTCGCCGATTTCACTATGACAGGCACGAGCGCTGGTGGCGGCCCACTGGACTGGACTCTGTGTCTGGTCTGGCGAGAACGTGTCAACTGTCGTATACGACAACCCCTCACAGGGCGCCCGCGACAGCTCCCGACCATACCACCCAACCCTGAATCAAATTCCTACTGTGATTTCAGTGGTCTTGTACACTATAACAATAGCAGAGACAAAACAAGTCTGCTAAGTTTATTTCGTCTCATTTCCTTTGTCTATTATCTTTACAGACGGTCGAGCTTATTGCCCACCAGATGGAAATTAAGTATTCAGTCATTTTTATTTAAATTAAATTTGTCGTCCGTGACCGCGAAAATTTTAAGCTGTTTACTATTAACGCGAGATTAATCCTTAAAACTAGTTTTCGTTACTCTGAGATTCGTTCTTTATGTGATTGGACGGCACCTTGAGAAGACTAATACATTAACATAATAACATCAAAAACGACCGCAAAACACTGTCTCGGAGCGTCCGGCGGCGCGCAGAGCTGCGTCACTAGACCAAATAAACAACTCCAGTCGAAGGCTCGCGTTATGAGAAATACTAATACCTACGGTCTTATTCTGAGAACAGCGGAACAAACTAACATTGAGTTACCATCGCTGCTAAGGTCAAAAATTACTATGTAAATCAGATCCAAAACGCAAGGACACAAATAAACCAATATTCTCTTAAACAATGTTCGACAATTTTGCCAACAAAAAAACCGACGGTAAACCCAATACCATGATGGCAGCATTGTCCATGTTAGTACCAGCACACTATACACACACTCTAAGTACTGACACATATTCATTCCGGTTACAATGTGCTCAGGCAAGTTTTTTATTAACCGCGTAAAAGTTAACTCAAATTTGTTTGAAATTGGAAGAGCGGAGTAGCAGTTGGGACATAGGGGACGCTTACCGTTAAGAAAAGTCGCCCTAAGCACACTGATATAAGAACACAATAACGGTGATCGAAGAGCTACTTATTATTAGTAATGGGAAAGCGAACTCATGGGGCAACCGGCGTCCCCGGTACCTTGGAGCACGAGGCCGTACTCTCGGTGTTAGAGCTGATCTCCCACCCTCTTGACTTAGACACAGCTTCTCAGCCGAAAGAGACAGGGTTGTGACGCCCACGCTTTTCTTGGTAAGTCAAGAGGAATTCGCCTGACTTTCGTCTCCGCTTTGGGAATGGTAGGCGGTTAAGCATAAAGCTTGCCGTCTCGTCAGTGGCGGCCGGGGGAAGCTGAAGCTTTTCGTGCTGAGCGTCAGCATCCCCACCAGGCTTATAGTCGTCGAATTAGACGAAGCTTACTTGGTACCTCGCTGCGTGAGAACCAGCGCCGGTCATCACTCACCTGGGTGCTCTTTCGCAAGACAGAGGTGTAGGCTCTTCCCTATTGACTAGTCGCACAAGGAACTATTTTATGTCACAGCATTAATCACAAACAACACAATATCCTATTCATAATTGAGTAGTGACGGCATGTTGAATAGGTGTAAAATGGTTGTTTGTACGAGATGGCGGAAACATTCGCTTACGTTTATGAAGTGTTAATTAAAATGAGACAATGCGTAATTTAAAGCGTCGGTTTGCTGCTCTACGTGCTCCGGGCGACAGGTACACTCATCATCATCATTCTCCTGCCCTTCTCCCACTCACCTGGGGTCCATACTCCTCTATCATACACCATTTCTTCGCTCACTCCCCTCTACCACAAATCGTCTTTCACGAAATCCATCCATTTTTTCTTAGATCTACCTCTTCCTCAAAAGCCTTCCACATTCATAGTTAAAACTCTCTTAACAATAACAGGTAAGCATTAAGTTCATAGCAACCGCAGATATTGATAACTTCAACTTTCAATATCACTACTTCATCTGTTTCTAGATTTAAAATGACGTAACTAAATAATTACCCGCACATTGTGTCCTACTGGTGGTACGACGTCTTGTGAGTCCGCACGGGTGGGTACCACCACCCCGCCTATTTCTGCCGTGAAGCAGTAATTCTTTTCGGGTTAAAGGACGGAGCAGGCATTGTTACTATACTGACTCCTTAGAACTCTTGTCTCAAGTTGGGTGGCGGCATTTATGTTGTAGATGTCTATGGGCTCAAGTAATCATTTAATACCTGGTGGGCCGTGAGCTTGTCCACCCAACTTAGCAATAAGAAATACTAGCTGGATAGCTACACAGACCTCTCAAAAAGCATTTAAATTACAAAATTTCGACTGGAGTCATGTTTCTAATATATTATTGTTTCAATATATGATAAAACGTAATCTACTTCAGGCCATAGTCCATTAGGACTTAACATTAGATGAGTCGTCTGTCCATCCAGAACACGAAAAAGATGAGTTGCCGCCCATTAAATAATAATATTATTATGTTCTAACTGTAACGACCTCAATGCGCGACACGTCTCCAAGTGTATTTTAAGTTCAAATAGTGGCTAGCGGAAGGCAGAGGCCCGGTTGCGTCTCTGACATTGCCAGTGTCAATGTCACACGCTATACAGAACGACGGATCCAAAGTTTTTTACATAAAATTGATCATATCTGTGGTGCAACGGCTACCTGGTGCTAAGTGGTTTACCAGAGCTCATGGATATCAACGACGTGGATGTTGCCACCCATCATGAGACATGAGACTGCCAATCTTGTAGCACAGTAGCTACAGCTGCATCTGCCCAGCTCCTACGAACTAACACGAGTGATCGTGAGTAATATAGTCGCGGTAGTAATGAACAGGTATCATCAGTGTATATATCTTATATATAAAATTCTCGTGTCATAATGTTAGTTACCATACTCCTCTGAAACGGTTTGACCGATTTTTATGAAATTTTATATGCATGTTTAGTAGGTCTGAGAATCGGCTACTAGGTATCTATTTTTCATACCCCTAAGTGATAAGGTTGTCCACCCCTAACATTTATTTTTTATTTTTTGGACATTTTTTTTTTGTTATACTCGTAATAAGGCATTATGTGATTGAATGAGGTTTTGTTATTTTTATATTCCATCATCATTCACAGCGCTACATGCCATCTTTCACTCATTTATCATATTCTTACACACTTACAATTAGTTAAGTTTTCTTTTTCTACACTAGAAATTCCCTAGCAATCTTATATATGGCAAAATAACGTTTGTCGGGTCAGCTAGTCTTTATATATTATAACTAGTCAGGTCATAAGTATTGTCACACAGTAAAAACTTTTCTTTTAGAATGCTGGCCACAAAAAAGTTTATTGAATTCGAATTTCGAATTGTTCATGAAAATAAAAAATGTATACTTTTAGAATTTTACTCATTTTTAAATATGGAGTGGACGCTTAAAGAAGACCGTGTTGTAGTTATTGCGATGCATCGTTGCGGTTACGCGCCAATTCAAATTTTGAACATACTGAGAAATTTGAATATAACCAAAAGATTCGTTTATCGTACAATCAAACGATACAATGAAGACTCTAGTGTAGATGACAGGTCAAGAAGTGGTCGCCCTCGGTCTGTTAGGACTCCAGCAGTGATAAAAGCTGTGAAGGCGCGAATTCAAAGAAATCCCAAACGTAAGCAGAAACTGTTGGCCCTTCAGATGGGGTTAAGCAGAACCACAGTGAAAAGGGTGTTAAATGAAGACTTAGGGCTTCGGGCATATCGAAGAAAAACAGGACATCGTTTGAATGCTCGTCTAATGGACCTGAGACTGAAGAGATGCCGCGCTTTGTTGAAGCGGTACGCGGGAAAAAAATATCGGGAAATTCTTTTTTCGGATGAAAAATTTTTTACCGTAGAAGAGAGCTACAACAAACAAAATGATAAGGTGTACGCACACAGTAGTGAAGAAGGAGCAACCGTATTCCGCGTGTCCAACGAGGTCATTTTCCATCCTCGCTCATGGTATGGTTGGGAGTTTCTTATTGGGGCTTAACAGAGGTACATTTTTGTAAGAAAGGTGTAAAAACGAATGCAGTTGTGTATCAAAATACAGTCCTGACCAACCTTGTGGAACCTGTTTCTCATACCATGTTCAATAACAGGCACTGGGTATTCCAACAAGATTCGGCGCCAGCTCATAGAGCGAAGAGCACACAAGACTGGCTGGCGGCGCGTGAAATCGACTTCATCGGGCACGAAGACTGGCCCTCCTCCAGTCCAGATTTGAATCCGTTAGATTACAAGATATGGCAACACTTGGAGGAAAAGGCGTGCTCAAAGCTTCATCCCAATTTGGAGTCACTCAAGACATCCTTGATTAAGGCAGCCGCCCATATTGACATGGACCTCGTTCGTGCTGCGATAGACGACTGGCCGCGCAGATTGAAGGCCTGTATTCAAAATCACGGAGGTCATTTTGAATAAACTTTAGTGTCATAAGAATCTATGTTTTGTTAAGTTCATTTTGGTATATGAATTTTTACATAATGAATAAACTTGTTTCAATTATTTTACATTAAGCATGTGACAGAATTTATGACCTGACTAGGTATATTTCTTCTGTGCGTGTGTTTGTCACTGAGCTTAAATTATAATTAGCGTAATTACTATACGATTGGGATAAACCATATAAGTCCTAAGATGGAATTTACATATTATGTCTAAGGGAATCGCTAACCATTTAAAACAGGGTGGACCGTTAGCTCGTCCATCATCCAGTGGCGTAATGACTGTTGGTAGGGTGTTTTGAGGTAGGCAGTTGCTCCACGCACCTTAGTTACTTATTACCAAGTGTTCCGTCAGCTCATCGACAAGTCTCTATGTATAGCTCAGCAATGAAATGGTGAAATACCATTTCCATCTGTTTCAGGAACAAAACCCAACACCCTGTGTACATAAATAAGACCACTACTCACCGTTTTGGATTCCCAAAAAATGTATAAAGAAATAAAATGATATCGAAACACAATTTCCACTGTGGACTGCACCGCGCCGCGACTCTGACTGAGCGCGGAGCACCGCGGTCTAGTTATTAGCTCAGTTTGCTTTATTGTTGTGACGCGCTGACATAAGGCACCTCACACATCTAAAGATGTCACGTTTTGTGGTGTGATTGATGCCTTTAGGCCGTAATAGAAATAAAGAAATAATTACGTACAATTGACTCCTTCTACGTCAGTGTGAATACTAACATCGATAAAACAAAAAACTACCAAAAATAACGACAAACCTGTGTATAAAAATTTGTATTTTCAATAGTCCATTTCACATCCTATTTGCGAAGAGAAATTTTAATTTTTTTAAAACAAATATAGACGTAAAAAATATCAACAAAAAAGAAAACCGAACTCAGAAAAAAATCATTGTTGAGTTAATAATGCTATAAAAAACCAATGTGCGAGTGATTGTGTAAACAACACATCATATCCGTAAGAATTTTATCAGTGTAATTGATAAAGTCAATATCGGGGGTTGAAAAGCTTAAGGTTTAGCGTCATTTCGCTTAATACAAGACAGATCTTAATACAAGATCTTTGTGATGTTTATTTGGTGAAGATGAAGATGTTTATTTGGTATTAGCATCAACAGTTCGATGTTTTTAATTGAAGTTTAATTAAGTTTACTGCATTCAAATAGCTGAAGAAGTTTTTTTGTTATGTTATTTTTGTCAAAATTTTAAGTTTTAAATGGCTCTCCTGTATAGTTGCAAAAATGTCGCTTAAACCAGGGATGGATGGATATATCATTTCGGAGTGGATACGGATATATGAAATATTATATTATAACGATTACGGTTATGCAAATTAAATTATTTCGGATTATCCGATAGTTTCGGTTACGGATATATATTTTTTTAAGAAAGTAAATGTCAAATACAAATAGGAATACAAATGATTTATCTTTAATTGTGCATTATAGGTTTCACAAGAATTCATACAAGCAATTCTTTCTTACAGTTAGCTACTCGTTTTAAGGTTTTATAGGTATTATATAAATAATAATCAATATCAAAAAAAAATTACATGTGTGCAATTCACACGTGGTAGAAGTGAAACCTTCCAAAATTAAAATACAATTATCCTAAACGTCTTAAGTATATGTAAAATTTTGTCATTAGTAAATAATTGTAAGGTAGCGCCCTCTGTGAATTGATATTTTAATTTCACGTATAATCCCAAATTAAAATTCACTACAAGAGCTTTCATACACACGTTAGTATTAAAAAATCTCACAGATGGCGCTGTATTAAATAGTATGTATATTTCTGTCTCACTCTTTGCTGGCTTCATCCTACACATTTTTGTATTTGTGTCTCTTACCTGTCGTTTTTTCCGTTGCATCCGGTTTGAAATCACAACGATTCTAAAGAAGTTTTCACTTCAAAAATGAACACAACATAACACATCGATCAGTCTTCATAAGTCAATGCTTACGTTTTAATGAAATGAAAGAGTAAACTAAAATTTTAATAAAAAATGAAATGATTAATTGAATTATGTAATATTTATTAATTAATTAAATTAAACTCAGTTTTATCTGAAACTCGATACGCATTATTAAAGATAAACTCAAAAGCTGCCGATCAGAACTTGATTAAATTTAAAAAGAGAAGCTTTCATTTTTTTAAATGAGTACACCTATAAAAAAGTTCTGACGTTAAAACACATAAAAATAGAGGCGAATTGAAAGCTTCCATCTTTTTTGAAGTCTATTGAATAACCTGAATGGTTCATCTCATTCCCGCACCACATTCTCCACTAAACAGACATTAAGTATTCCTTCGTTGTTTTTGTAATGGCGTTTAAACAGTATCCGTGGCAGTTTTATTAAGTCTTATAAAGCGCCACTCGCAAAGCAACATCTGTCCTATTATTAACGTAAGAACAGAAGGAGACCGCCCCTGGACAGCAGCACTGGTCACACTGGCCACGTCCAGCGGTGGACACGCATGGGCTGATGGGTAGATCACACCCGGGCTTGCACATCGAATATATCATATTTCTCTTCTATGAGCTACTTTAGATTTGTTTTCGTCGTTATTGAAATAATAACTTAAGCTTATTTACAAAGTAGAAAGTTTAATACCGAATATCGTTGCTTGGACCTTGACAATGATTGACCTGTTTACCTTTACAGTGCAAAGGTATCGGTCATCCTATAGGTCGAACACAAGGCTAGCTGCTCTCTCGAATGTTCTAGATATTGTCCATCCATACTGCCTAGAACCACTGCGTTTGTCCAGTGCGCTTTCTACCATCCGGCTTTGGAATAATCTCGCCTCCGTGTTGTTTCCTGAGCGCTATGACATGTCCTTCTTCAAACGAGGCTTGTGGAGAGTATTATGCGGTAGGCAGCGGCTCGGCTCTGCCCCTGGCATTGCTGACGTCCATGAGCGACGGTAACCACTCACCATCAGGTGAAACGCTAACTGCCCACAAAGGAAACAGGGATTTGTGAACACAAGTCAGGTATGTATGATAAAACTTAGTGATATGTAAACCAGTCTATGGCATTTGAACCCTGATCGTATGAATGCAACTCGATATGAATGCACTGGTCATCACATCAGGGAGACCATAAAATCTTATTGTTATTAGAGTCTAAGTTTTATATCCTTAATAGCTCCTTTGTTGAAGTATATGTATATATTACATAATTCTTCTGTCCGTGTGTATGTTTAATGAGCTCCTGGACGGCTGGACCAATCTTGATGATTTTTTTGTGTACGTTCTAGTGAATCCGATAATACTTATTTTAGATTCAAAAATCGATATTGTAATTAAAAAATATATTTAAAAAATCTTCAAAAGGGTCCAAATTGCTACAAATAATTCAAAAAAGTTTTCACTTATATGTCGTGTGTACAGCACGAGGTCTGTCTGGCTCGCCAGCATATGGAGACCTCTGGCGAATTCTGGGAATCATAAATCCTGCGTCCATAACGAGCGGTTGCCGCACTAATCTTCAAACTCTAGCACAATGTAGCACATCTACAGCTGCTCTTCAAACTTTAACTTGCTTTACGTTTAACATATGTTTATGACAGTTTTTGCAATGACCATCAGCAACCAAATTAACGTTTGTTCGTTTAACATTTATTTGTCAGCGTCAGTCATTTAGAGACGAGGGGACAGCGCCCAGCTCACACACACCAATCGATTGAAATAAGGTCGGCTCACGCCAGAATGGAGGATGGCTTCGCAAGACATATGTGAAAAAGTGGTACTTTTTACTGGTAGTAGGACCTCTTGTGAGTCCGCACGGGAGGTGCCACTACCTTGCCTATTTCTGCCGTGAAGCAGTAATGAAGGGTGGGGCAGCCGTTGTGACTATACTGAGAACCTTAGAACTCATATCTTAAGGTGGGTGGCGCATTTACGTCGTAGATGTCTATGGGCTCCAGTAACCACTTAACACCAGGTGGGCTGTGAGCTAGTGCACCCATCTAAGCAATAAAAATAAAAAATAAATCTACCCGTACGAAACGATCGGTACACGATGCAAGAAAAAACAGCAAAATAGTTGGATAATAATAATAACAAAGTCGTAATATTAAAAATATTAATAAGTTAAAATTAAAAATGTATTACGTAAGAGGACGTAAATACCTACTGTCATAGGTTATTTATTGTCTATTGTGTTTTTGTTTATTTTACACCAACATGGAATTTGTTTTTACAATAGTATTTTTAGAATTAGAATAAGAAACCTAAAACATCTACTTTAAGTGTATAATGTATGTAAGTTATAGTGTTGCTCGCGTGGGCTTTAATGACGAACGTGGCCATTGTTGAATGTTGACCGCGACTGTTCATACTAGGACGCCTCTATCTGATGACTTGCAACCGAAATATAATGTCCATTCGTAATGAGTTTATTTTTTTCCCTACCTATTCGCTGGTACACTAAGAGGATATTCCAGCGATGCCTGGACGAGTGAGCACACGAGCTCAACCTGAGAGAATTTGTTAGTGTTAGGGCCGAGTCACACCGGAATGGCAGCGGCCGGCAGCGTCGCGGCGAGCACTTTCAGTGTGAAATAATTTTAAACTTTATCTTAGATATACTTAAAAGATCAGTATGGCTTGAAAAGCTAGAAAAGGTCGCGACACTGCCGCCGCCTGCCTGCGATGAAGCGAGCAGCCGCGCGCCACGTGCGTCTTGTCGGTGGTTCTGCCCGCAGCTGCCAGCGGCGGCACCGCCCTCATATATAATAACTAATTCCATCATGTTCACTCCAAACACACGAGTATCGTTGCCAAATGAAGAAACTAAACTACTAAACTAGTCAAGAGGAGACTAGGCGCATGCAGTCTGGAGGCCACGCGAGGCAGCACGCGTGGCCTAGCAGCGACTAACAAGCTAGTTAATCCACAGACACAGCCACTGAGTTTCTCGCCGGATCTTCTCAGTGGGTCGCGTTTCCGATCCGGTGGTAGATTCTGCGAAGCACTGCTCTTGTTAGGGCCAGTGTTAGCAACATCTCTAGGTTAGAGCCCCATGAGCTCACCTGTGTAGTTCTCATTTAATTACTCTCAGTTGTCCTGTACCCTGGAAATGTTTGTCACTGCTCAGCGGATCCGGCTACATGAGTCCTGATGCCGCTCTTGTTGACGCTCAAGTAGATATAAATGATTAATTCAAACGACGTTTAGTCGAAATGATTTATAATGTTGTGGCATCACTAATTTTGTAATTTATTTTAAAGGCTTGGCACTATGAGTCATCGTGACGTGAATATGATAAAAAAAACAAATTGCCCTTGTAGGCAGATGCGCGTACGTCCCACCTGATGACGAGTGGTTACCGCCGCTCATGGACGTCAGCTACGCCACGGGCACAGGGGCTCTGTATCCGCCCCCATGGATAGCATGCGTAGCATTCGAACCTGCTGACTTATACCGCCAAACTCTTCAACATCAGACGACGTTCAACCTCGATATCCGGGACACGGATGAGCAGTGTCACCGGTTGGGAAAGAGGAAAGGACAAGACAAAATCGTAGGCAGCCCTACACGGGAGCTACTACCACACTAGATGGTTAGCGTTAAAATTTCCAAGGACCTCTACCTCCGCAGGGTACCGCTCATGCGCGCGGTCGGTCCCCATGATCAAACAGAGTTGACCCGTCATCCAGGCAGGTACAGACTCCTTCATAGTCTTTGAGCAACCACAAGCGCGTAAGGTCCTGTTGCTCAAGGCTGAAGGCGGCGACAGCAAGTCAGTTAGTTAGGCATGAAGTACCGGAAGCCGGGGTATTCGTGGTTCGAGGTGTCATCCGAAGTAAAAATCTGGCGTCTCCGTCAAGAAAAGTAAAGCGCTACGCCGCGGCGTCTCATAAGTACTGGTTGTAGTGAAACACACGCCAGTTGGTTTCATACTGATTTATTTTTAAAGACACCCTCACTACGTCATTATAAATATACTACATCTTCCTTTAACGAGAAAAAAAAAAGAAAAAAAATTACAAGTTACAGTACAAAAATATATTTTTTAAGCTTATTTACTTTACTTATTTACATTATTATCTATTGTTTATACTAATAATATAATACAGCACATAATATAACTAATCACACTCGAAAAAGAATTCTTTTAGCATTCGTGCAGTTCTTTCCTTAGACCTCGTAATAGGAACCGCGGGTGGCGACGCTGGCGACCGCGCACACAACTGATCACTAGAGCTAGCTGGACTATTGTAATCGTCACTGACATCAAGTTGAGTAGACTGAATATCGGTGGTCGTGCTCTGTGTCGGACTGACCTGTCCACTTGCTTGTGGGTCACTCTCATTGTCAATACTGGTTCCCAGTTGCCTACTAGTTATTGACTTTTGTCGACGCCTACGAACAGTTGTCGTAATCACAGTTGGTGTCCTGCTATTTTCAATTTTTACAATCGGTTGTTTCAGTGAGTTTCCTTCACGTTTAGTATGGTCTGTTGTACGCACAACCAACTGACTTCGAGTACGCCGAAAACGACTGCCGCAGTCATCTTCGATAATATAGGAGCGAGGTTGCGATGTACCTTCCACTATTGTCACCGGTTTCCTAACGTCGTTACCAATTAGAGTCGCCTTATCACCCGATAACAAGGGTTTTAACAATTTAGCCGATTTATCATAATGTTTTTTAATTTTCTCTTTGTTCATCATTATAGCTTTGTAATTCTTTTCATTATCTACTTTTTCCCTTAATAGCTCTGCAGTAGTTGGTAATTTTGTATTTAAACGTCTACCCATGAGAATTTGTGCAGGCGAATCCAATCCATTACGTGGTGTTGTTCTAAAATTCAACAAAGACAAATAAAAATCCTGACCTGAATCTATACATTTTTTAAGCAGATTTTTCACACTCTGTACTGTCCTTTCACTTTTACCATTCGACTGTGGGTAATGAGGCGATGACGTCTCATGATGTACTTCCCGATCGTGCATGAACATTTCAAATTCACGTGAGCTGTACGCTGGGCCATTATCAGTCACTAATTGTGCTGGAATGCCGTGACGCGCGAACTGTTCCCTCAAAAAATTAATAACATGCTTAGAGCTAATATTCGCCAACTGTCCGACTTCTACGTAGTTAGAAAAGTAATCGACTAGGATAATATAGCTTTTCTTTCTATATTCAAAAATGTCGGAGGCTAGTTTATGCCAGGGTAGCGCGGGCACAGGGTGCTGTAGAAGCGGTTGCCGGCGCGGTCGAGGCGCGTGTAACGCACACGCTGCGCACCGCCGCACCTCTCGCTCCACATCCTCAGACAGTCCGGGCCAAAACATTACTTCACGCGCGCGTCGTTTGCATTTTTCGATACCTAAATGTCCCTCGTGGACCCTCAACAACATGTCATCTCGTAAAGCACGGGGTATAAAGACACGTTCCCCCTTGAAAATAATCCCTTCTATATAATGAAGTTCCTCGCGATACGGCCAGAACACTTTTATTTTTTCATTTACATCACGTCTATTTTTTGGCCAGCCATGCTTTATGTACTTAATTAAACACCGACAATCACTGTCCGTCTCCGTTTCTTTTTTAATTACCTCCAACTTTTTGTTACTATACGGTATATTTTCTATCATGAAACGTTTGCACGTTAACTTCAGAAGAAACCCGATCATTCATCATTTCATTCAAAGGAGCCCGAGATAGCGTATCTGCAATATACATATTTTTACCCGGAGTATATACAACTTTGAAATTATATCCTTGCACTCTCATCATCATCCTCTGCAACCGAGCTGGAACCGAAACTAGTAGTTTGTTGAATAATGCTTCTAGGGGCTTGTGATCAGTATGTACGGTTACGTCGGACCTACCGTAAATATACTGCCTGAACCGCTCAATCCCAAACACAATAGCTAGCATTTATTTTTCTATGTGTGCATAGCTAGTCTGAGTGTCGGTGAGCGTGAGTGATGCGAACTCTACCGGATGACCGTCCTGTAGCAGCACGGCACCCAGCGCCACACTGGATGCGTCCACCGACACTACTATCGGTACACTCTCACTGTATAGCGCCAGCACGGGCGCACAGCTAAGCTTCATTTTTAGCTTGTCCACAGCTTCGGAATGATGCGATTCCCAGAACCACTCGGATTCCTTTTTCAGTAAGGTCCGTAACACATTCACACTCTCAGAGTAATTAGAAATTTTAGCTAAATAATTAACCATGCCTAAAAATCTCTCTAACGCCTTCCTATCTTTCGGATAAGGCATTTCTAAAATAGCTTTGACTTTTGAGTCATCTGCCCGCATACCATTCGCATCGAACTTATGACCTAGGTAAGTAGTTTCGGGTACACCGAATTTACATTTATCGCGATTAAACTTTATGCCTACTTCCTTAGCACGCTGTAAAAGGCACTCCAACCTCCTATCATGCTCTTCCTTTGTGCGTCCCCATATTATGACGTCATCGATGAAAGACTCCACACCATCTAAGTCTTCCAAATGCTGCCTGAGTTTAGCATGAAACACTTCAGGCGCACAGTATATCCCATACGGCAAACGTAAAAATTGATACCGGCCGAACGGAGTACCGAAGGTGCACAGATCGGCGCTGGCGTCGTCTATCTGTACCATCCAGAACCCACAGCGCGCGTCGAGCACGCTGAACACAGTGGCACCGCGCAGACGCGCTGCCAGCTCAGACACTGTCGGCAACGTGTACTGGGCGCGCCGCACCGCGCGGTTCAGCGGACGGGGGTCTAAACATACACGAATGCCACCGTCCTTTTTTGCGATTAAAACAATTGCATTCACCCAATCGGTCGGATGTGTGACCTTTCTAACCACACCTAACTCTTCCATTCTACGTAACTCGTCCAATAATTTACCTTTAATTCCTAAGGGAATTTTTCTCGTTGGACTAACAACAGGCTGTATGTTTTTATTTATTACAATACTATATTTACCAGGTAATTTTCCTAAACCTTGAAACAAGTCTGAGTACTTATCAATATTTATTACATTAACGTTGCTAATTAATCCCAAAGAAATACAGCTTTCTAAACCGAGTACATTCTGACAGTTTAAATTGGCAACAACAAATGGCAAAAAATAACGTTTGTTATTGAATGTAACACACAGATGTTCAGTAATACCTATAATAGGTAACCTGTTCCCTGTAAAGGAATGTACCCGCTTTGTAAAGGGCTTAAGGCTGTTAATTGCTAAACCCAAATTGAAAAAATCAGTTTTAGACATTACATTAATCATAGACCCCGTATCTATTTTTAACACAATATTTTTTCCTTTATATTTTACAATTTCCACCCATTCATTAGACGACTTACATATGTTATTGTTCCCCGCAATCGTATTCACATAGAACATTTCTTTGCATTTTTCTTCACTATCACTGCTCGATTGAAGATTACTGGTGGCCCGGAGGCCTTTCCAGTTTCACCAGGACAGGTGGGCGAGCAAAGGCTCAGCCAGGAGGGGTGGGATTTGCTAACAGCTGCCCGAGCGCCTCCGAAGGAGACCTAACAACTCAAGAGTAGCTGCTTCGCGAATGAATCTACTACCGGATCGGAATCGCGACCCGCTGAGAAGATCCGGCGAGAAACTCAGCGAGCTGATTCATGGGTTAGGTTGCACGGCGAACTCTTTGTCGAGTTCGACGAGTACGGTTACCGAGGTCCCTAAGCCTGCTCCTAGAGCTGAAGGCGTCTAGTGCAAAGGTTATTGGATCTGATGGATCCGTAAGGACGTGTCTAGGGCGTCGACGGTGACTGGCTCCTGCGTGATCAGGATTCGGGGAGTAGTCAGCGGCGGCTACGATAAGGCGATTATCATGACGCATAGCCCTATCGAAGTACCGTTCCGACGCTGACTTCATGTATTTCTGTATAGATTCGAGGCCCAGGTCGTCGTGTAGGTCAACGTTCCTCACGAACCACGGAGCTCTGACGGCTAACCTGCAAAAGCGGGATTGTAGAGATTGAAGGGTGTCTATGTGTGTGCGGGCCGCGTGAGCGAACACCACACTCGCGTAAGTCATGACGGGCCTTATGCAAGTTTTGTAAAGTGTCACCTTGTTCCGAAGGGACATTTTACTCCGCTTACAGAGCATGGGGTAGAGTCTACCGAGAATAAACGCGGCACGGTCACGGACTGATTTTATATGCGGGCGGAATGTCATCGATGCATCCAGGGTAACGCCCAGGTACTTGACCTTCCTGGCCCAGGGTATGGATTGACTAAAGAGAGTAATCGGGGGTGTGAGATTCCTCCTCCTAATACGGGAGGAAATCCGTGTGGAGCTTCCCCTCTGAAATAGCACCGCAGTACTTTTCGCTGGGTTGATGTCTATGCGCCATTTTCGGAACCACTGTCCTAGGGCTAGGGCTGCGCTCTGAAGCTTCTTCGCGATTAGGGACTTGTTTCTACTGGAATAGTAAACAGTCGTGTCGTCGGCGAATAAAGCTAAATGGGTCGGCGGAGTATCCATACTCAAAAATACCTTACGAATCGCTTTCCTTTGCACACATACTCGCGAAAAATGCCCTTTCTGATCGCACACAAAACACATCGCGTTAACTGCTGGACAACGTTCACCGCCTAGACACCGGCTGTTTCCACATCGCTGACAGGCGCTGCGAGCTGTTCTCTGCCCGCCGTTACTGCCAACTCTTGCGCCGCCTACTCCTCTCGCGCGCTGTCCGCTTCGTTCACCGCTTCTGTTCTGAACTGCAGACACTTGCACACTGTCCGCAGCGCAGTTAATGTATTTACTGTCCTCTTTAGACATCTCGGCCGCCTGACAGAGTTGTAAGGCCTTCACTAGTGTAATATCATCAGTGCGAAGAAGTCGATCTCTCACCGTGTTGTTATTGACACCGCATACGATACGATCACGTAAAAAGCTTTCGTGTAATTCACTGAATTCGCATTGCTGACTCAGTACCCTCAATGCGGTTATGTATTGGTCAATATTTTCGCCATCTTCTTGATCACGGGTGAAGAACTTATACCGTCTTACTATGATATTCGGTTTTGCTCCAAAGTACTTGTCGAACTTATTCAGAGCACAGTCGATATCATCCTCACCTTCACCTTCGTTAAAAGTGAAGGTCGTATAAACCTCATAACCGGCCGATCCTATGAGATTCACCAACAAACTAGCCTGAACTTCTTTAGGCTCTTTGCTCACTCCAGACGCTTTAAGAAATACTTCGAACAGCTTCCGCCATTGCCGCCACGCCTCGGAGCGTGCAGCCGGACCGCCATCGAGTGATAATTCTGCTGGAGGACGCGCGTGTTCCATATTTATGTTGGTTACTTCGATTTAACGTGTATTAAGGTTAAAAACGACGCACCGCTGTCACCATGTAGTGAAACACACGCCAGTTGGTTTCGTACTGATTTATTTTTAAAGACACCCTCACTACGTCATTATAAATATACTACACTGGTAATGTATGTATTTAAGTTGCTGTATAAGCCTCTAACTAGGTAGACTGAAATTAACATTAAATGCAGATTGGGAATCCATCTTTTTTTTTTATTGACCTTGTAGGCAGACGACCATACGGCCCACCTGATGGTGAGTAGTTACCGTCGCCTATGGTCTTCAGCAATGCCAGGAGCAGAGCCAAGCCGCTGCCTGCCGCTTAATACTCTCCACAAGCCTCGTTTGTAGAAGGACATATCATAGCGCTCGGCAAACATCGTGGAGGGGAGCTCATACCAAAGCAGGATGGTACGTGGCAAAAAAAACCTCTGGAAACGCACTGTCGACGAACGTAACGGTTCCAGATAATATGAATGAACTCTGCTCCGATGGCGGGAGGTGCGATTATAAAAAGGAGATGAGGGATCATCTCAAACAATTCCTCAGAGCACTTCCCATGGAACATACGGTACAAAATAGGTACAGAGGGAACCGAAGTCCCTCCGCAGACCCAGAGGTTCCAAACGATCCGTAGTCATAATATTCCTTTCTCTTTTCTACGTTTCATTGTTTGATTCTTGTCGAGAGTTACGACTAAGTGAAGTAGAATGTTCGTGATGAGATGGAGGCAGTACCTGAATAAAGCATGGAAGACAGTGGGTTTTCGACCATGGGTTGCGTGAGAGGCTGACGCAGGGCATAGAAAGGCCCCCAGTTCAGCCTGCGTACGGTCGCTAGGATCCACTGCGCACGACAGGATTTCACACCAGTTGGTGCGATAGCTTCTCGTGGCGGAGTTTAGTAGTGACACTGACCCGGGTTCAGAACCCCTACTGACCAGCAGGCGGTGGCGAAGACCGATTCACTGAGTCTCCCTAGACACCCCTCAACAAATTACGTCTCACGGACTCACACACACTCCGCAAATTCCAAGCATCACAAAGACTCACCACAAACAAGGAAGAGGAAAGAGAAGCAAAACAACCAGTTCTCCAACCCACATGCTGGAACACGGTAGGGCTATTTGACGGCGGTCTCTAGTTGGAAGGTGGTCAATGGGATTTCTAGGATGTTTAGGACTAACCAGAGGTCACTTGAAGGGGATAGGCTTTACGGTTAAAGCTACAAAAGTGGGTAAGCATGAACCCCAAAAATAATAACAGATATAAAAAATAATCATCACTTTTTTAGGTCACAATTTTTTTTTTTATTGCCCTTGTAGGCAGACAAGCGTACGGCCCACCTGATGGTGAGTGGTTACCGTCGCCCATGGACTTCAGCAATGCCAGGGGCAGAGCCAAGCCGCTGCCTATTTTCTATTCAAATTCTATTCTACATTAGCGGATTTCTGAATTATATTTATTTTACTAGGAAATTCATCTCTTTTCTAATAATATAAACAAACTGCCACTGCAAATTTTTCATAGATGGGTAATGAAAAGTGCTGTTGATAATATTTTAAGAACATTTGGTATTTTTTGTTTTCAAGCACGTCATTGTGCAGGAGGTTTTAACGAAAACAATATTGACAAAAAACACCTAAATGCGTTTTGAGAAGTATCGGAGGGTTCTAGACGCAAGCCCCGGGTCATACGCGTCTTTTTTTGAGATGTTCAACACGCTGATTAACAATTTGAATTCAATATGAGTTTCACGTAATCTAGCGTTAACGTTCAATCTGGTTCAATCATTATATGTAACATTACATTATAACATAACATAATATTACTGGTGGTAGGACGTCTTGAGAGTCCGCGCGGGTAGTTACCACCGCGCTGCCTATTTCTGCCGTGAAGCAGTAATGCGTTTCCGTTTGAAGAGCGGGACAGCCGTTGTACTGTTAAATGTGAGACCTAACAAGTCATGTCTCAAGGTGGGTGGCGGCATTTACGTTGTAGATGTCTATGGGCTCCGGTAACCACTTAACAGCAGGTAGGCCGTGAACTCGTCCAACCATCTAAGCAATAAAAAAACACCCCATCCAGTAATCATTGAATAAGCACCTTTAATAGTTCAATTTCACGGCGGCTCTTAGTTTTAAAATAAAGTGTCACACACACTTTAGATAGACGAAGCACACGGCCCACCTGATGATGAGTGATTACCGCATCTCATACATAGGCTGCACTAAAAGTATCGGGAATGGAATATTTCCACGGTTCCTGTCATATTAAAATCTTTTTAATTGAAACTCCTTGGTTTTAAAAAACGAATACCATTTATTTATTTAAAAAAAGATTCTCGGTCTTGTCACGAGGTTTTGTCAAACTTGTTTAGTCGTTGAGAAAATGGAATTGACTCGAGAAAATTCAAGAGCGATGATTTATTATGACTTTCGAAGTGGTTTAACACAAAAACAGTGTGTTGACCGGATGATTTCTGCATTTGGTGATGAAGCCCCATCCAAAACCACAATTTATCGCTGGTTTGCTGAGTTTCAACGTGGACGTGTCAAGCTCAGTGATGATCCCCGTCAAGGTCGTCCAAAAACTGCGGTCACCCAAGAAAACGTTGATGCTGTGCGTAAGCTGATTGAGGAAGATCGACATGTGATATACCGCGAAATTCAGGCAACTTTAGACATTGGTATGAGTCAAATAATCTTGCATGAACAATTAGGTGTAAAAAAGTTGTTTTCCCGATGGATACCGCATTCGCTCTGTGAAGAGCAAAAAGCGGCTCGCGTTACTTGGTGCGTCAGAACTCTCGAAAGATTCCACGCAGGATCCTCAAATGCTGTAGGTATACAACATTGTATCAGGTGACGAATCCTGGATATACGCGTACGAACCCGAAACAAAAAACCAGTCACGAGTTTGGGTGTTCGAAAATGAGTTAAAGCCAACAAAAATTGTTCGTTCACGGAGTGTTGCAAAAAAAATGGTGGCCACGTTTGTCTCCAAAACCGGCCATGTTACGACTATTCCTCTTGAGGGACAAAGAACGGTTAATGCAGAATGGTATGCTAGCATTTGTTTGCCACAGGTCGTTTCTGAACTCCGTAAAGAGAACTGCAACCGCCGCATCATCCTCCATCACGACAATACGAGTTCTCACACCGCGCACAGAACAAAAGAGTTTTTAGAGCAAGAAAACATAGAATTATTAGACCATCCGCCGTGCAGCCCCTACCTAAGCCCTAATGATTTCTATACTTTCCCTAAAATAAAGAATAAATTGCGTGGACAGAGATTTTCATCACCTGAAGAAGTTGTGGACGCCTACAAAACGGCCATTTTGGAGACCCCAACTTCCGAATGGAATGGTTGCTTCAATGATTGGTTCCATCGTATGGAAAAATGTGTCAAAGTTCGCGGAGAATACTTCGAAAAGCAATAAATACATTTTTAAATAGTAATGTTGTCACTTCGTTAATTCCCGAAATTTTCAGTACCGCCCTCGTATATGTCAGCACAGCCATGTCGCTTACGACTCTGCAAATCTCGTTTGAAGAACATGTCATAGCCACTGAAGTAAGGTCTATGGTCATAGCGCTCAGAAACACTACGGCGGCCGCCGCGATTTACAAACTGTCGATACGGGCACATCAGACACATCTCCTACTCTTTAAAATCACGACTTCATTAATTCAGGAGTTCATAAATACATAATAAAACCCTTTTCATTACATCCTTCGGTCGCTTTTTTTCAAGTCGTACCATCAATGGAGAACTGATTCGTCGTTACAAAATAAAACAACAATAGAAATAATTTATATTTCTCGAGGAATATAATAAAATTACACAATTACATACACGTATCTATTATTATACACACATTATTGTACATACTTTTTAATTTTTAAATCCATCAAAATCACATCTTATAGATTTATAAAGAAATGTAAATATTATTATTATATTTTTACATATAGATGGCATTCTCTCGCGATAATAAATACAAAAACAAAGAACGTTTTCAAACGAATAACAGTTTAATGACCTGAATAACTATAAAATTTTAGGAAACTGCAGGCGCCGTCCTCCTTCGATTAAGAAACCAGTGCTTGCATTGGATCGGACGACCAATGAACCAAAATCAGATAAATCAATAATTTCAGTTTGACAAATTATTTGAAATCCCACCTTCTCCTTTTCCTTATCTCCCAGAAAATAACTTCCTTACGAATAAAGACATTCATGGACATTTATCTTTAAATGACACGGGTCTGGAATAAAGTCGACGAAGACATTTCCTGGGCGCTTTAATGAACGAAGCTTGAAATTTCTGATCAGTCGCAGGCAGTTTACTGGTGGTGAGTCCACACGAGTGGGTACCACCGCCCTGCCACTTTCTGCCGTGAAGCTGTAATGCGTTTCGGTTTGAAGGGTGGGGCAGCCGTCGTAACTATACTGAGACTTTAGAACTTATATCTCAAGGTGGGTGGCGCATTTACGTTGTAGATGTCTATAGGCACCACTTAACACCAGGTGGGATGTGAGCTCGTCCACCCATCTAAGCAATAAAAAATAAAATAAAAAAAGCCGTCATTGTAAGCGTGTAGCCAGATTACACTATGACTTCACGATGACAAAGTTATTTAAAGTTTAGATCTTTATAATCTATACTTATATACTTATAATATTATAAAGAGGAAAGATTTGTTAGTTTGTTTGTTTCGAATAGGCTCCGAAACTACTGGACCGATTTGAAAAATTCTTTTTCCATTAGAAGCCGACATTGTCCCTGATGAACATAGACTACTTTTTTTATTTTATTTTTTTGGTTTCATGTGTGTTTTAATGTTTCCGAAGCGAAGCGAGGGCGGGTCGCTAGTCATAGTAATAAAGCACAATCATATGAATCACTGAAACCTGGCCCAGTGTCCAGTTGCTAAATGTATAATAGCACTATCATTACATTGACGGTACCTAAAACCTTAGTTGCAGTGCCAAATGCAATTTCAATTCCAAAGGAAATGAGCGGGTAGTTCGAAGAGAGCGCGTAGGGTGCTGTGAAGTTGAAACGACTCATGTTTCTCAGTTCGGAAAGAGAATGTTGTTGAAATTACAATATAATCTAGCATTAGCCTTACGAGCTGACATATTTTATTTCCAACACTGTTACGGAAAATAACTTCTCTTTTGTGTGCTTTTTTTGCTTTTTTTTTTACTTAGGTGACTAAGAAATATACGATAGGTATATAGAAAAAAAAGGTAGGCACATTTGTTCTGACACTTCTTTTTAGAATTATGGCTTATTTGTTCAAGTAAAGTTTTTTGGAGTTTAAATTGTAATTCAAATACTGTTATTGGATTCTTTATTTTGAAAACGGGTAAATTAAAGACATAAAATAAAACTCTCTATAGGTAGTTAAGTAAAATAAATGGCTTGTCAATTCACACCGCCTTAATTACTTAATGATTGTCGTATTCCAGAGCTCTCATAGTACGAAACAGGGCCTTCCCACTTTCATTACCAATGTCCATGATTTTACACAAGATGTCTGAAAACTTAATAACTTGTCGTCGTGATTTCGCCACACATTGCGTAGCGGGTCTGCAGTGCGTCAACTCATCTAGATTACGTGATTATTAAAAACTAGCAATGAACACGATGCTAGTTCCACGTGAGTAAAATGTACGCGGCATGTGGTGAATCGCACACAGCTAAACACGCAGATAGGTCACGGTAGAGCGCACTAGTATAAGTAGAAAAACAGAAATGGCTCTAGCTACGTGCGGACTCTGAACTGCTTGCTAAGAGACCTTGTGACGCCAAGAACTGAACGTCTACTCTCATGACGGATGTGCAGTACTGGTCCGTCTTCTATTTATTTTCCAGAGACAGAATCTTCTTGAACCTTTTTTTGCTAACTTTCGTGATTATGTTTTAAAGCATACGTTTGCTCGTCCTTTGTGATAACAAACTAGACGAAAGAAACGTTCCCGACAAAGGCAGTCCTGGAAGGAATTACATTGGCGTCCGAATTCATTTCTTATTGTCCCTTGCAGTGTACGCAATGTACCATAAATAAAAACCAGCTCACTCGGGGTCAACGACCTGAGACAACGCGGCGAGGCGGGGCAGGGCGGCTGTCAACTACCTTCACAAAGTATGTACTCATTTATTAACTTTGCTCTTCGCTTTTACGAAGCTATTCATTACGCTATACCCTTTTCGATTTCAGGAAGGTTTCCCGGGGACCCATGCAGGAATTTCAGTAAATTTGAACGCAGTTGATAACGAAGATAATACATAAACATCTCGGCTGTAAAGTCAACAAAATAGCGCTTAAACCGACAGGAGCTTCGTCCGTCGATTAAATTTACAAAACGAAAACACTAATTACACGCGAAATAAATAAATTAACAACTTACAAACTAAATAGTTATATTTTTGAAAAATAAAATAAAACATACATTTTTATCAGATGTAATATGCTGTTTTTGATACACCGTTGGGTCATCACCAAGTTTCGCGTGTTCGTCTCAGAACCGAAGCGAACAATAACATAACGGGCTTGATGGATTCAGGAAGTCGGTAGTGAAGTCCTTATGATGAGACCTGATGCGAGTGGACTCGTCGGGGATCTGGACGCTGGGCGAGGACGAAGTCTTCACTTATTTTAAATGTACCTCAATGAATACTAATCATAACTATGATCTAAATTGGCAATATTATTGAAAAATCACCCCTTAGGACTCTAGAATGAAAGTTTACAATGGGTTCCAGTCATCACCAGCTAGACTTTCAACAACTTTACTTAGCTCTAACTAAGGTATCGTGGAAGAGCACACTATTGTAATTAGAGTTTTTTCTTTCAAATTCTTTAAACTCGTGCAATCAAGAAGATGATTGTAAAGAGAAGCCAATAAAGGGAAGAGAGAATTCCCCTGATGCCGAATCTTCGTCCTCGGTCCCGGGTACAAAGACAGCATATTTCATGTGATAAAACAATCATTATAACTTTATTTTTAAATTTGTGCGACGAATGGCTAGAACTCTATCATTACGGCACGCAACGATACGAGGGTAGGCAGAGAGTAGCAAAGTACACATAATATATTTTATAATATTTTTCTTAAATTTGTTAATTAGCCTAGTCTCCTGGAGACTACTCGAAGTCGCGATTGCATTAGTATAACGGCTACCCACGCCACGCTGAGATAACTGTGGGCGCTGGTAACCACTTAACACCGGATGGTCCATCAGCTCGACCATTAAGGAAATAAATAAAAATTAAAATCACTCCCTACAAAAGGGAGGTCCGACTATAAAAATAGACATATTACTTATTAATATTCAAACAATATGTGCAGAGTCAAATTATTGATATCGAGTCAAATAATATTTGGGCAGTTGTGTATCGTTCACACGATTCGATTCTAGTCGTCCGAGCGCTAACATTGATCGACCAGAATCGTCCCGTGTGAACAGACCGTGCGCGGACCACAGCGTCCACAGATGGTAGCGGTTCGTGTGCAACTACCGCTGGCTCTAAGCGCTGAAGCAGGCGACCCAACCGTGTGACTTTCCTTCAACGACTCTGCCTACCCCACTAAAAACCCGCCTATAAATCTGGCAAACAAGCCTTTTCGTAAAGACACAGCACTTTATGAATCAACTCATACTGTTCAGAATTTTGCACCATTCCACCTCTGTTCAACCGCATGTTACAAACTATGCCCAAAACGTCAACTTTCTGCTCCGTCGTCAGCTGTTTTATACCATTCAAGATGGCAATTAAGCAGCCCGTTCTGCCAATACCGGCAGAACAGTGTATTATAGTGGGAGGCGATAGGCACTCCCCTTTCAAGTCTAAAGGGGTAGAGGCATCTACGACCATTTCGCAGGGTACTGGGTTGTCTATTGGAGGAAAAACGAATTTCGAGCTCTGCTTGGGGCTGTCGCGCCTGCAGGGTTCACAAGGGCCGTCGGCCTCACAGCTGAAGTTGTGCGCGGTCTCTTTGAGAACGTCCAGACTTAAATTCAGCAGGGCATTAACGTCCTTAGGGCATTTATGATCCGCCCAGTTGTGGAACCAATAGTGGTAAACGATGACATCGCTCTGCGCTGAGCGAACGGCACTTAAACTTTCACTGTCCAGTGTTTTATCACAATCACTATGAATATACTTTACGCTTAATTTCCTAATTGTATATCCTGATTTTTTTACTATTCCACAGTTCTTGACGCTAAATGTAGAGTTGTCCTCGCCACTGTCCACTAAAAGTTCATCGTTAAGTTCTAAAGGAAAGTATTTTTCACATTTCTGTCGGTTGTTCTCTATAAAATTCGTGAGCATCACTACTTTCTGGACGTTTTGTTCCGGGTCAGGGTCTCGGAGACGGCTGCGGAAGTCCAGGGTGTTCTGGTAGACCATGGACCAGAAGTCGTACATAGTATTCTGTAGAGGACCCTGGGTTGCTATGTATGTATTTTTGGTGTATTCATGCCCCTAAAAGACAAATGTAATTACATATTTATATTCATTAGATTATTGAATTTGTCGTGCACTAATTGGTATTGCTCATCATAGAATTACGCCACAAAGCATTAATGTGTTCCACTTCGAAGTAGATATTTAAACGCCAACTAAGGCGTTCGTGAAAATCGAGCAAAATGCAATGGATTCTTAATGCATTCTCAATTGATTGAGAATAACAGATACTCATGTTTGAAACATATAAAGTTTTACGGGTTAGCTATTAACTAGCATTTCTTCCACTAGCTTAAGACACAGTGAGTTTCTAATGATAGCTACTCGAGATATATGGTTGGATATCTATGATTTAAAATAATTCTAATTTGATCCTAATATATAGTTCGACCGTTTTGGAAGAAGATTTAGTTGAATAATTGATCTAATAATTCTAATCTCCGCAAAGAAAAAGCTACCAACCACATATTTCAATAATTTTTTAGTCCTGTAAGACCCGTACGGTAACACTCGAGACTGGAACAAATTACGTGGTGGAAGGCAGCGCCCTGGCCGTCTAATAATATGCCGCGGCGGACTGGGAGCTGCTTACCAGTCCCTTAATAAGAGCAAAGACAAAACCCTACCTTTATAAAGTTGGCATTGATGTAACCCTCAGTAGTTCCGCTCTCATTCCTCAAGATGAATCGGGAATGTTCGTTAGGGAGGATCGTCTTGTATCTGTTCTTGGTATGAGACCCGGAAACTATGGGCTTCTCCTGAAAATTCGTCGGCATGTCCCAAAATTCCTTGTGCAAGTTCCTCAGGAGTGACTTTTGATACTCGGAGCACGGCTGGGACGATACCAACTCTGGTATGACTGTTTGTGGGTTTTCCAGGCCGACTTCCTCCACTCGACCGGAACAGCAATTTTGACCTTCTGAACTGTTGTGGCATTTTACTTTAGAATAGCCATTTTGGAAAACTTCATTCAAATCTTTCAGCTGTTTTCTGGTCAAAACACTGGACGCATTTTGAAGATGCTGCATATTCGCTAAGTACATTCTAAAGTCTTCTGAAGTGCTCTGAGGACTCAAAGGTTTCGTTGTGATATTCCTCACAAAGCCAGGTTGGAACTGATCATCTTGACGTCCAAAGGCATATATGATTTCGTTATCTTGATCCCCACAGATGTAAGTCAAGTTCTGAGGATAGTCCGACGACTCCACGTACGAAGAGGACCAGAGATTATCGTGGGATCCAAAACCAAGTCCTTTCTCGTTCGATCTCAATCGTGTTCTATTCTTATAAGACTTTGGTATTAAGTTCTCAGTGCTCAAAGATTTCCGATGTTTGTCTCTGTGCGGTAGGTCTTTGAGGCTCGGCTCCAGCAGGGTTTCGTCAATCTCAATATCTCTTGGTTCTTGAGGCTGAATGTTCAAGGTAAGAGAGGTGTTGGAATTGCGTCGTTCTAAAATACCCTTCCTAGGTTCGGCATCGATGCTGTGGTTACTATTGTACCTACTCAAATTGCAACTGGAACCGTTTAGGTTGTAATTTGAGATGCTCAATCCTCGATTCCCAACAGTCAACTGAGGATTCGAATTATTAATGTTTAAAGTCAAGGACGTATTGGAGCTTCGTCTCTCTAATAAACCCTTCTTCTGTCCCGCTTTAGCTTCTTTGTTTAAAGACGTGTTGCTAGAATGTCTACTTAGCGGCACACTCGAATTAATGTTTAAAGTCAAGCTATTGTTGGAGCCGCGGCGCTGGAGCAAACAATTTTTCGAGCTCTCACCGGATAAATTGGTGTTCGAAGAACATATCACCCGCGTTGTGGGCGTCAAGTGCTCCGTGTTCATTAAAGAAACGTTAGAATCTCGTCGTTCTAGAGAGAACTTCTTTTGTCTATCCGAATTTAGGCTGAAGTTCGAAACGCTGGTCCGCACTGTGGCCAGGTTGTGACAAGACGCGCCCGCGCTGCTGAGAGAGCAGTTTGAGCCCTGGAGACTGTGAGTGCTTAACATTAAACTTTGGTTTGAATTCCTTCTGTGTAATTTCTTTACAAGTTTTTCGTCGTCCGCGCTAGGTTCGAAATCGTCGGACGGAACTCCTTCGGGAAGAGTCTTCAAGTTAGTGCTCGAAACGCTTAAATTCTGTTTGTAATTTAACAGATTTGAGCCCAAACTCGGTCCGGTGTCGAGTTGGAATCTATTGTCGGTTCCGCATATGTTGATTTCTGGTGCATTTTCAGCGAAGTCGGACATGTTTTCGTCAAACGAACCCATGGTACGAGACCCGGCTCGGGATGTGCTCGGCTGGTATAACATTAAACTAGCGTGGTTTTCCCTCAAGTAAATCCCGCTGTCTTGAGCCTTCATAAGCAAACGCCGTTGGTCTGCGTTTGGCTGAATGGAACTATACCCTAATTTTCCACCAGAAAAATCGTGTTTTAACGATTTCTGTGCTAGTATCCTTTTCAGCTGTCTCTTCGGAGTATTCGGTACCGATATCGAATTTTGGGGAACGTCCAAAGACTTCTTCTGGGGTAAAGACAAATTGACGGTCTCCGAGGAGTCCAGAGAAGTGGCTTTAACTTTTAATGTGGGCGTTTTCACTTTCTTCTCTTCGGCATTAGTGTATAACTTTTCGAATTCTAATAATTCCTTTTCAAGTTCTGTGTCGCGCTTTGTCAAATCGATTGTTAGATTTCGTAGATTCTTGCTTTTAGGTTTCATCTGGGTGTCAGCTGATGTGGTCGCTCCTTCCTCGGAGGTTACAGTAATCTCGAACTCCTTGGGCGAGAACCTCGGCATGTCAATAAAAGATTGGGTATCAGAACTCTGTCTCAAGCTCTTTTTTTGCTTCACTGGAGATTTGGGTTCCTGTTTCTCCTGTTCATCTTCAAACTTAAAGACGGGACGTTCAGAGCTTGGAGTTTTTTGGTGGCGTTCCATACTCTCATAGGAAGTGCTGATGTCATGGTTCTTGTATGCTTCGTTCATTTGATCCTTTATCTGTTTCGCTATCGGAAGCCCAAGGTTCTGTTCTATGATCTTAGCGTTTTCAGAGTCTAAAGATATAGACTTCAGCCTCTGTCGTCTCGCGTGCGCAGAGTTCGAAGGGCTGGGCGTTAATTCGTTCGGTTTCTCGTCGATTTTACTATCAAGCTTTACAGATTCTAGCTTCATGCAGCAATCTACCACGTCCTTCTCTTTGGTCTCATTGTTTTCTTCCTTTACGTTCAATTCAATCATTTTGTAGTTTGTATCACAGCTATTATGCCGTCTGTACTTTCTCGCGTCCATGTCAGCGGGAGGAGTGAATCTTTCGCGTTCTATAGAATTTCTTCCTCCATATTTCTTGGGTCTGGGTGACATTCTAGATCCTTCTTCTGCCCCACCCGACTGATCGAAGGTAAAATAGTTTTCTTTATTGTACATTAGCACTTTGGGACTTGGCCTCGAACTCAGAATCTTTGGTGAACTAGGCTTGTCGGCTAGGCCGTTCCTATTAATATGGTCTCCGAGCGTCCTGGGAGACTGTGGCACTTCTGGTTCACGAGGAGTCTCCGGAAAGAATTTCGGTGATCTGACACTGTCGTAATAGACTGATTTCGGTGACGGTTCCGCGAAGAACATAGGAGATACAGTTTCTGGAGGCGTAAAGAATCTTGGAGAACTAATGGCATCCACGAAAACCCTCGGAGAGAAATTAAATTTAGGAGCAGACGATTTCTCTTTCGCCGAACTACATTCGAGGACACGGGGAGAATTCTGAAGCTCCACTCTCTCCTGCTGACTCTCCAGACCTTCGCTAACGCTACACATGTTTAATCTGGTGCTAACGGACTTAAATCTCCTCAAGTTGTTGGGTGACGTTTCCTGGCTGCCACTGGTGTCCTTCGGAGACATTGCATCACTCATATCGGCTGTGTCTGTTAACTTTTGTAGGGTATCAGGATCGAAACCGAAAACTTTTTGAGATTTAGCGCTCGTTACGAACGGAGACTTCTCGTCCTTCTCCAACGAAGGAGATCGGGTTGCACTGAATTTCTTGGCTCTGGATTCCTGGGACAAATCGCTCCCTAGATCGGCGTTAACGATCTGAGCAAATTGCCTGGGAATCGAATTTGCAAACTTGTAATCGACGGGCCGTTTGTGGATCCACTGTTCGGGCAGAGGCAACTTCGGTATACCTCTCAGTTCGTTCGACGTGCCGGGGATTTGGGAGCCTGTAGGTTGTGGACTCTGACTAGATTGAGCTATTGTCGTTTGTGTGGAGTTCTGTACGATAATAATCTGTGGAGGCGAGGGGTCGTCTGCGGGAGCTCCAGCGAGCGACGCCAGGGTACGTTTCGCAGGGAGTGGGGGTGTTAGATAGGGAAGAGAGGGATGTGTCACTCGAGAGGGCTGCGGGGGGCGGGGTGGCAGCGAGACGCGGACTACGTGTACCTGGAAACATAAATACCCTTATCAGTTTTTGATTACTTTACAATAATGTACCTAAGAAACATCTTTTTAAATTGTGTATAACGTTTTTGTTTTGAAGAGAATAGTGTACCTAGTAGTACAAAACCAGAGATTCTACTACAAAAATAGTTTATTGCGATACTAGCAATTAGAAAGCTTAAAAATATTTTTCATTGTTAAATTTAGTTCCACGTCTCCATTTTTGCATTGTACAATCAACAATATAATATTCTTGCTGCAATCAAACATTACGAGTGTCACCTCAAAACCGAATTAATTACCGGATATCTTTAATGAAGATATTGACTACGGCTAGACATTGAACCCGGATGCTGGTACAGCAGTATTTTAATATAACTAGTCAGGTCATAAGTATTGTCACACAGTAAAAACTTTTCTTTTAGAATGCTGGCCACAAAAAAGTTTATTGAATTCGAATTTCGAATTGTTCATGAAAATAAAAATGTATACTTTTAGAATTTTACTCATTTTTAAATATGGAGTGGACGCTTAAAGAAGACCGTGTTGCAGTTATTGCGTTGCATCGTTACGGTTACGCGCCAATTCAAACTTTTAACATACTGAAAATTTTGAATATAACCAAAAGATTCGTTTATCGTACCATCAAACGATACAATGAAGACTCTAGTGTAGATGACAGGTCAAGAAGTGGTCGCCCTCGGTCTGTTAGGACTCCAGCAGTGATAAAAGCTGTGAAGGCGCGAATTCAAAAAAATCCCAAACGTAAGCAGAAACTGTTGGCCCTTCAGGTGGGGTTAAGCAGAACCACGGTGAAAAGGGTGTTAAATGAAGACTTAGGGCTTCGGGCATATCGAAGAAAAACAGGACATCGTTTGAATGCTCGTCTAATGGACCTGAGACTGAAGAGATACCGCGCTTTGTTGAAGCGGTACGCGGGAAAAAATATCGGGAAATTCTTTTTTCGGATGAAAAAATTTTTACCGTAGAAGAGAGCTACAGCAAACAAAATGATAAGGTGTACGCACACAGTAGTGAAGAAGCGAGCAACCGTATTCCGCGTGTCCAACGAGATCATTTTCCATCCTCGCTCATGGTATGGTTGGGAGTTTCTTATTGGGGCTTAACAGAGGTACATTTTTGTGAGAAAGGTGTAAAAACGAATGCAGTTGTGTATCAAAATACAGTCCTGACGAACCTTGTGGAACCTGTTTCTCATACCATGTTCAATAACAGGCACTGGGTATTCCAACAAGATTCGGCGCCAGCTCATAGAGCGAAGAGCACACAAGACTGGCTGGCGGCGCGTGAAATCGACTTCATCCGGCACGAAGACTGGCCCTCCTCCAGTCCAGATTTGAATCCGTTAGATTACAAGATATGGCAACACTTGGAGGAAAAGGCGTGCTCAAAGCCTCATCCCAATTTGGAGTCACTCAAGACCTCCTTGATTAAGGCAGCCGCCGATATTGACATGGACCTCGTTCGTGCTGCAATAGACGACTGGCCGCGCAGATTGAAGGCCTGTATTCAAAATCACGGAGGCCATTTTGAATAAACTTTAGTGTCATAAGAATCTATGTTTTGTTAAGTTCATTTTGGTATATGAATGGTTACATAATGAATAAACTTGTTTCAATTATTTTACATTAAACATGTGACAGAATTTATGACCTGGCTAGGTATATTTTTTCGTTTAAATTAATAAGCTCTTGGGAGAGTCAGTATGTTTTCTTTTATTGCTTAGATGGGTGGACGAGCTCACAGCCCACCTGGTGTTAAGTGGTTGCTGGAGCTCATAGACATCTACAACGTAAATGCGCCACCCACCTTGAGATATGAGTTCTGAGGTCTCAGTATAGTTACAACGGCTGCCCCGTCCTTCAAACCGAAACGCATTACGAAATAGGCGGGGTGGTGGTACCTTTCCGTGAGGACTCACAAGAGGTCCTACCACCAGTGATATATGAGTGGTACGTCATCTGTGCGTTACCGCGAGCTGTTGCGTGGGCTTGTTGTGTCGTCTCCGGCAGCGCGCCAACACGAGCAGCAGGACGGCGGCGGCGGCCAGCAAGCCGCAGCACCAGCCGGCCCCGCCCACCCACATCGCGCCGCCCTCACATCTGTACAACAGAGAAACAACAACTTTCAGCTGCCATCAAATGTTGATCTTGCATTAGGCTCAATAATATTATTGTAGCATATTACTCCACCGTTCAAACCAAAACGACTAATTCTGTTGTGGAATAAATAATCCAAGTAGTGGTGATCACTAGTGCAGTCTCACAATAATAATAAGTACACGAATGTATAAAATTAGCATCTATGAATGATGAAAATAATGTAATATTTATATTCATATATATGAGTCAATGTGTGCATTTCCCCTCCTGCTCTTTCTTGTGTTGTGTACCTTTACGGAGCACTTTGGTTTGGACTATGTTCCTCCTTTCTTTCCTGTCCTCTGTGCAGTGGAAAGCGACATTGATACTGGATTCCAATGTCATTCCAATTCATTGAGTCATTGAGTCCAAAAAGCCTAGATCAATGTCAATGAAATCTTCAGGAAATTTTTAGATTGAGCTAAGTCAATCCCATGCTCACAAAAATGCTAACCGGCCCCAAAAGCAAGTTAAAAACAGAGTAACTGACCTGACCTTACAGTTCCTGAATGGTTTCAGATCAATATGATAATGTTTTAAAGTTTTTTCAATCATAATTATTGAACTTCTAAATTTTATTTTTTTTATTTTTTATTCTCAGCTATTTATTGTTCCTACTATTTATCTAGGAAGAATTTCCATCCTTATAAAAATTCCTATATTAAACCATAATAATAATAACATCACTAACTGAGTAAGATATTTGTGTTATGTACTATTATCATCTTATTTGATGCCTACGTTCGAGAAAGAAACTTAAGATATCAGTAGCACCTGCTTACATCTTCATGTAACTATCATTATTAGTAGATCAGGCTACTTTTTCTTATCGCTTAGATGGGTGGATGAGCTTACAGCACCCATGGTGTAAAATCTCAATTTCTACAGTACAATGGCAGCCTCATCTTTCAACCAAAAACACATTACTGTTTCACAGCAGAAATAGGCAAGGTAGTGGTACCTTTATGTGCAGACTCACAAAATGTTTTACCGCCAGTAATTACACAAATTATAATTTTACAGGTTTGATTTTTATTACAATGTGTTATTTCTTCACCGTGGAAGTCAAATAGTGAACATTTGTTAAGTACATATTTCATTAGAAAGATTGGTACCTTGCCTGTATGATTCAAACACTATTAAATCACTTGATATGAATGCACCAGGTGCCTTATCCTTTAAGCCATGAAGACTTTGAGTCCTGGAGAGACTGCATCCAATACTGGACATGCGCCTCCCCAAAAGATCACCACAATGTGTGGTCCTGCACTATCTGCAACCTTCAACAGGACATTGATCCACCTTAAGGTGGCCTATCCACACGATATCTTCCAGCATACAATTGGAACTCGAAGCACACACACACGCAAAGGCATACAAGTAAAAATAGTGGTTTTTATTTATTTAAATTAGATAGTATGTAGTTAGCTCTACATTCAAATACAATTGACAAATAAGACGGTTTTTATCATATTTAAATCACCTTTGCTAACATCTAATGAACAGGGAATATTTTACTGCAAGCATGTGTCATGTATCACTAAGTAGATTGTATACAAGATAAGATATTTTGTAATAGATAATCCCTTAGAAAATACTATTTGCAGCATATTTAACACTTCAAATAGTGTTTTTCATAAATATTTGTGTAAACTTTCATTCTGGCAACTTTTAATCCAAACTAGAACATATTTTTTCCATTTATGTAATTAATATTTCAAAACAAATTTCCTGTACTAAATACATATATACAAAAAGTGCATAAAAACACTTAGTCACTGTTATCATGTTTACAAACACGATATATATACTCAATTACCTAATATTAAAACTATGAAGAGGAACATTGATAAAATTTATAATGTAAAGAAAATAAACCAATAAAGTAAATACAGTTTAATACGATTTTATTCGTCTATTTAAATAAATATCGTGTTGTTATTAAGGCTGACCTCGAATGAAAAGTACTATCAAGGCACAGTGCAACGATACGAATTAATTTAGAACAAATTTTGTGTTTTTGACAACCAATTTTTAGAAAAAATTTCAGTGACTTGTACCCCTTGGCGGAAATTAATTTCATACAAACTATCGGAAGTATTGCTTCTTATATACCGTTGTGTACGTGTACAGCGTATTTGTTACTGATTAATGACTAAAAAAGTATTTACCGTGCATTTATTTGGCTGTAGAAGAACGACCTTAGAGGACTTGACAATCATATAAATTACGCTAAAATTAATCACTAGACACTTGAACAGTATATGTAGAACACGTCACCAGCACTGATTAAGCACTTTAACGTGATTTTCCGTGAATTTCAACACGTTTTCGAAATAATTTCTCGCTAAGATAGTTTTGACAAGAGATGAATCGGCCATTTTTTTTCTGGCGACAACAAAAGATAAAATGTTGCTACATCACCAACTTATATTCCTTACTTATTCAATTCTTCCTTCATTTTGTTTTATTAAAATTAAACACTATATATAGTTACATCATTCAATTTAAAAATCACTGCTACTTTTGAAAAACTAACTACTTATAACAACTAATTAAAAACAACAATGTCAAACACATTGTGTGTAACATAAACAGAAACAATTTCAGAAATATTTTTTTTTTGTTTCACTTGTTTGCATTTCCAAAAACTCCCTATTATTAGGTAAAACTGAGTTAATCAAGTACCGAGGGTTGTAAAGTGCTTTATGAAAGGCATCCAATGCACATGCGCGATATACTCTTTCTGGGGCACTGGGCCATCGACTCGCCCTGGAACCACCTCCTAGGTCACAAGATACTTACGGTTTACTATTTAGGTCGCGAATCTATACCATTTATTATCTTGTATACCTATTGATATCAGTGACACATACAGTCACTTAAATTTACGTTAAATATATACTCGTAATTTACCTAACTATTACTTATGTACTACTATTATATTTTATCTTAATATATTATTGTAGTCCTCTTAAATAGTAAATAAAATAATAATATTTTACGATTTTTTTTACATCTAATAAGTTGTCGATTATTAAAATGTAAATAGATTGAAGCCACGGCTCGTATGTGTGAATGAATTTCCCTACGTCCAACCTTCACACTACTGAATGAATGAGTACTCAATGAAAGCCTGGCTCATTCTAAAATGATTTTAGTACCTACATACGAAAACTCGCGTCGAAAGAGATTTTAATGTCATTATAGCGTCGTGCCATATTATTATCTTGCTTTAATACAATAGCAAGTACACCATCTATGTGCGGTCCGTCATTACAGTAATATTCACTCAATGAGCTATTCTCGCAATTCTAAACATAAGCAGCATGATAAATAAGTTATGTATGTTGATCCCTTAATGATACACAAATTGTTGGGGCATTCACACCTATCGATACAAGTGTATCGCGCTTCCTACCGTTAGGCTACGCTCCGGCAGCCAATCAAGCAATTGAATTCTTACCATAGCTCCCTTACCACTACACCCGCAGACCGCCAGCCTTATCGCCTGAGTTCTCTCGAACTTCACGTAACGCACGCGTGATGTAAGGTATAGCGTGTGCCCTATCTCGAACCAGCTGCTCGTGTGAGCGTCACTGTACATCGCAGTGTCTCATAGTATTCTGTTGAATAACATGATATGTATTGCTTGTGGGTCAGGCGGACCACGGGACGCTATCGGCCCGCTACCCGCTCGAGAGTGCTCAGATATACGCTAGACACAAACGATGCAAATCTGGACATTTGTGACAGACCTTAGGGCAGTTTCACGCATGCTACCAACGCGTCTATGAATTTCGTCTCGTCTGCCAACAAAGACGACAAAAAGACAGAACCCGCATGCACAAGATTCTATTTCTGTCGTAGATCAGTTAAAGTTATAACAATTGTTTTTTTTTTACAAAAAAATTACAACTGATAATTCAGTCTTGTCGCAATGCGCGTCGCTGTTTGCGCGTAGCGTTGTCCATGGACTCAGTTAGCCACATAACATCAGATAATCGGCGGGCACGTTTCTGTTTATTAATTGTTCAGACTGGTGAACGATCTCACAGCTCATCTAGCGTTAAGTGGTTACCGGAACCGATAAACATAAATGCCACCCCCAGTTTAAAACTTGAGTTTATATAGTAATTAAGCAGATTACAATTTTTGCGGATTTTATTTTTATTAGACGATGTTATTCCTTCACAGTGAAAGTGAATCGTGACATTTCGCACCTATAAAATTGAGGTCGCTTAATTATATTAAAACGATGCTGACATAGCGCACGACTGCAGGGCGTTGGCATGATTGCCCGCAGGTTTGCACGTAGCTCTATAGAGAGAGCTTTTACTGGTGGTAGGACCTCTTGTGAGTCCGCACGGGTAGGTACCACCACCCTGCCATTCGTGAAGCTGTAATGCGTTTCGATTTGAAGGGTGGGACAGCCGTTGTAACTATACTTGAGACCTTAGAACTTATATATAAGGTGGGTGGCGCATTTACGTTGTAGATGTCTATGGGCTCCAGTAATCACTTAACATCAGGTGGAAAGAAAACAAAGATTACGCGCTTCAGCTTGTACGTGTGATACACGTGCAGTCTGTGGGTTAATTACTCGCAAAGGCAGTATAACGCTGCCTCGATTCTCCAGCTGTAGGCAGCGGCTTGGCTCTGCCTCTGGCATTACAGAGGTCCATGGGCGACGGTAACCACTCACCATCAGGTGGGCTGTATGCTCGTCTACCTACAAGGGCAATAAAAAAACTGTATAAGTCGGGCGGAGTATGCGTAACTCAATTTCGTAAACTTTTTAGTGAAGCCACTTCAATTGTAAAGGTGCGATGTTGTTAGGTACCTACGCATTTCATTAGAACGGTCGGCACCGACCGGCCGGATTCAAACATCGGTTCAGTCGCATCGCTCAAAGTGAGTCTTGCATCTACGCCTACGAATTAAGATAAAATAAAAGCAATTTAGCCTCTGACCGATTTCCGTTATTTGTTTACGTGATTCATTTTCTTGAAAACCCTCCCACTCACAAGGCAGTTAATAAGATTGAGTAGATCTTCGGCACCGCTACCCGAGACAAAAATAAAAGATAGATAACGTTTTCTTTAATTAGTTTATTGTCAAAATTATATTTTACATTCATTACCGTCATATTTTCTTAAAATAATATCATGTTACTACAATACAACTCATTCAACGTAAGCGACGTCTGGGGATTTGTAAGTGTGTTATCTGTGCAGTGTGCAGGGAAGTAGCGGGGGGGGGGTCAAGGGGACATTGTGTCCCGGGCTCTAGTCACAAGGGAGCAAATGGTCCGCAAAACAAAAAAATACTGGATAATTTTTATTGTAATTGATTTCTGGAAAATCTATTTTTAAATTTAGTGCCAATGTTTGCAATACCACGAATAATAAAACTATAGAAAACTAATTACGCTTCAAAAATGGTTCCACGTAAATAGCTACCGCGGAGGGCGGGGCTTAAAATAGCTACAGAACGGCGCGCCAGTTCTCTGTGGCACTCGTATCGTGCGGTCGTGTTGCGTCAGTTTTCGGTTGACCAGATAATTATTATTTTGCGCCTTTTAATTTTGCAAGTATGCAATTGTGTGTCGTGAAATGATGTAAAAGCCATACAGATATGAAAAACAGTGGAATTAGTTTTCATAAGTAAGTAGGTATCCAAACATCGTATTTTATACTATTGATGATGGATAGTGTTATGCAATATGTACGATTACTTTTTCTAAGCAGAAGTAGTTCTTTATACTGCTCAGATAAAACATATGTTATATTTAAGTAACAAGTATGATATTATGCAGCGATAACAAATGATTTTATTACTGCAGATTTCCGACAAATGAAATTCAACGTAACAAATGGAAAGCCGCAGTACGCTTGGAAAGAAATTAAACAAATTGGACGCATTGCAAAAATAGCACAATATGCAGCATACACTTTCAAAAAGAGGCCATATGTACGTACTTGAAAGTGGTAGTCGTGTGCCTTACATCCTGTATACAGGATTAGTATTGATTTTAAGTTTAATTTTCATATTTTCATCTCATGTACTAACTTATAAACTGCATTTATTTTTATTGCAGTAAAAAAGTCATTTAATAAAAAAAATGAAAAAATATTTCATGAATTCATTACTACTCCATAACGTCGCGTCACCGTCATAAGGGTGCGCTGGGTGGCGCTTGCGAACCGTGACCTTGGCGCGACCAATCGCGTGCAAGCGTTTGTTTATGAAAGAGTAAGTGTTCGTAGTACTGGCTTTTATTTGTGTGCGTAAATGGACCCATAATCTAAAGTGCAATTTAAGGCGAGTTACTGTTCCATAGTTTTATTATTCGTAGATGCAATATTATAAATGTCAATTCGTAAATAAAAAAAGGAATATTAATAATCTAAATTAACCATAACCTTGTTACTGTTTTAAAACTGCGTATTTTTTAAATATTCTTTTATAAATAGTTTTAAAATAAATAACAGGTATTTTTTGAACTAATTCTAGATGATCATATTAATTCAAAATTCGAAATGTAGTCTTGTTTCCTCAACTTCATTTTTCGTCTCAACTTTTAAGCCTAGCTTGAGCCTATGACTTTATCTATTTTACTTTATTTGTTTATTAATTTGCGATGATAGATTGGAATAGATTGCGACCATTTAATATGATATGTAAAATATACATATCATATTAAATGGTTTTCGAATAGGTATGGGTCGGGGGGCGGCTAAAAGGTATTGTGGCCAGGACGAGTTTAGATCGCTACGCCACTGTATCTGTGATCTCCACACAACACTCGTGCACGTTGACAGACGCTAGACAGTTGACAGCCACTATTTTGACAGCTTTTTGGACTTTTTGGCGGGAACGCAAGAAGTGAAGTTGTGTGATTTGTTATTTATTTAGTCTATTTAGTATTTCTTCAGGTTGAAATGTGTAATAGCGGTGATTTATTAACTATTTAGTATCTGTGAAAGTACACAAATGTAGGAAAATGAAACAAAGCCGCTGAACGTAGCTTCTCGGAATTTTTCAAAAAGTCCACTGAAAAAATCTCAGTAAATGAACCCCATTTTACTGAGATTATATTTCATCCTATATCATCTCATCTCATTTCATCTCATTTCAGTTCATATCACGTTTCATATTATTTAACTTTATTTCATTTTATAACATCATTTACCATATAAAAAAAATATAAAAAATCAGGCTGTATGGAATGATACCTTTGCCTTTCCAGTTGGAAAAATGTAACTACAATTACTAGTACTATTTTGACATATTAACAATTATAAAAAACACAAAAAAAAACAAATGACAACCTCTCGTCGCGTTCCCACCAAAAAGTCCCAGTGACGGACACATTAGTCTTACAACTAATAATACATTTCAGAAAACTTAATTTAATATATTAATAACAATTAATTAATTCTAAATTAATCGAGTTTTACATGGTCACCAATCGTCGAGAAAAAATTACAAATTATACGCGCTAATAGAAGTCGCTTTTTCGAGATACACGTGCACAAAATGCTTTTTATAGAATCATACGATTTTAAATAATAATAGAAAAAATTTAAAATGAGTTCAGCATTTATAGCATGAAGGATGAACGAACTCTCGGCGCACCTGTTGTTGGGAGGTAACCTACCGCACGAGGACATAACCTTGAGTCCAGCTTGAGACATGCGGTCGAAATCCCAACTGAACTGTGTAACTAAGTCTTTGCATGGTGTCGCATAAACAAACAGAACAAACGCCTTCAATTTATAGATACATTTCTGTTTCAAAATAATGTAGTGAAAAGCGGTCGCCGCGTATACTATGTAACACAAGTCTTGCCACCGCATCTTGGCCTCTCAAAACGTGGGTATTTGGTCCCTCGGGGTATCCCGCAGCGCGTCGTCCATGGTCAGCAGCATGTTGAAAGACAGGAACAGGGCTGCCGCGGAGACGCCGTGCCAAAGGTCGTGCGTGTCGTAGAAAGACAGCGAGGAGCACGGCGCGTTGTGCTGCCGGGACTGCGCCGGAGTTTCCTGCAGCAGCGCGCGGAGTGCTGACGAGAGCGGGGGGCGCGCTGCACGTCGGCCCCCCTTGTCGCAGACTGAGGGGGCCGACGCACCGGGACTGATCCTCACGTCTCTCGCAACTATCATCACGAGCTCGCGGCTACCCCGGGTAAGTTTACTGTAGCACCATCCTGCCTGTTTATGCCGCGGAGCAGTCGCGCGATACGCTTGAAGAATGGACCCAGAGCCTAGAGTCTCGAGGTGTATGGCACACTTGTGATGTCTGTGAGCTCCGGTGACCACGTGGCGCCCAGCGGCAGACACAGCGCCGTAAAGATAAAAAATATCGTTTGAGATACTCACCGACCACTTAGTCTTCGAGTCCAAGAACAGTCGCAGGGCCAAGAACCAGGCCACGTGGGCCAGGATACAGTACATCCAGGTCCTGGCCAGGATCCTCTCTCGGTTCACCAGTTTCATTACCATATAAAACATGGTGTACAGAATGGCGTTGCCCATGAGAATAGCGAGGAGCTGTCTTGCCAAATCTGTGTTGTGGTGCGAGTAGACGCTTCAAGAACAAGGGTTTCAATGTTAGAATGGAGCCAAAGATACAGCAGAGAGAACTGGCTGGTTTACTGGTGCAGTGGTTAGTTTTTCTTTTTTTTTTTTCTTTTCCACCTAAGCTGATAGTCTTGAGAGGCTATGTCAGCGTAACCGGGCGAGTAGGTCAGCTCACGGGGCTCAAACCGGGAGTGTTGCTAACACTGGCTCTAGCAAGACCAGTGCTTCGCAGAATCTACCACCGGATCGGAAACGCGACCCGCTGAGAAGATCGGGCGAGAAACTCAGTGGGCTGTGTCTGTGGGTTAATATACTCGTCGAGCCCTTCGTCACAAGCGACGGGTTCGGCGAGAATGACTTATTTGGTGGTTAGTGCCCCTGATCGCTGGGTCGACGGTCGGGAACATTCTAAGCAGGTTTGATTGCCTTTTGTCTTTGTGTTTAATAGCTATATGTGCCTAGTTCGAGACCGGATAGCTGGGTGCGGCTTGTGTCTGGTAATTAATATCATTGTTAGAGACGACATTAGCCGTTAATTGTCAAACCGGTAGGAACGCACCGTCTTCAGGAGTCTCCCACGCTCAGAAATCATTGTCACCGCGAAGCCCCTGGTCTTAAAATTAACCCCCCCCCCCCCCTATGTTATTTCCGCGTTATTTTCTATTAGGTTTAAATAGAGTCCTGTGCGATAGGGTTTGCTTGTACTTCGGCATTGCTGATGTCCCTGAGCGACGGCGTCCACTCGTTAAATAATACTTGTCCTCGTCTTTCTTCAAACGTGTCTTAGTTTTCAGATAAATTACAAAGTAGATGCGATTGTTTTAACGAATCTAGACATCGGAGCCAAGTCGGATCTATTAAGAATATATTGCCTTGTGGGTCCGCACGGGCAGGTACTACCGCCCTGACTATTCCTGCAACGAAGCCGTCATGCCTTCCGGTTTATAGAGTGAGGCAGCTGTTGTACTATAGAGCTGAGAATTGTGTCTCATAGTGAGTGACCGTATTAATGTTATTGATGTTGGTGGGGTCCAATAACCAGTTAATATCAGACGTGAAATCTGTTTTATTTTAAAGCGCCGTTGGATAGGTTTCGTTCTTTTATGATGTCCGTTTGATATAGTTACGCCAGTAAGAGTAACACCACCTATCGCCGAATAGTCGAACGAATATCGAAGGATCTAGTAGCATCTAGAACGCTCGAGAAATACAACGCCATCTATTTTCAGATAGCGGAAACACAATACTAGAGATGTGTGGAATATTCTCGATAATTCTAGGAATGTTGTTTCGACTATAAAAGCGTTGTAGGGATGGCACGCAGTCAGTCAGTAATCGTAACTACTCGAAGCGAAACAGCGAACGGATCACCTGAAGCGAAGCGGAAGAAGTGAATTACGAATTTTAGTGTTTATCGAGTGTTTGTGAAGTGTTCTATTATAAGTGTTGAATACAGTTTTTAGTTGTACTTTGGTGGAATTTTATTTATCCCGAACCCCAGCGCGTAACAATATGTTGACGTGCGATCGCATTGCCTTCCTGTGGGCGGCTGTACCTGTATCCCGCCAGCGACCAGTTGGCCAGGTTGGCGAGGCCCAGCAGGCCGGCGCGGTAGGGGTGCGCGGGCAGCAGCGACCGCCAGCCGCGCGCCGCCACGTGCGCGTACGCGCGCAGGAGCACGCGCCGGTCTACGCCGGACGCAACAACACAACACTTGTTTTAACTCGCTCTAGAAGTTCCACTTGACTGCAATTCTGTCTGGTGTGATTGGTGGGTTTTAAGTCGTCGTGGCCTAAAGGATAAGGCATCCGTTGCATTCGTATCTAGCGATGCACCAGTGTTCGAATACCGCAGGCGGGTACCAATTTTTCTAATGAAATACGTACTTGACAAATGTTCACGATTTACTTCCACGGTGAAGGAATAACATCGTGTAATAAAAATCAAACTCGCAAAATTATAAATTGCGTAATTACTGGTGGTAGGACCTCTTGTGAGTCCGCGCGGGTAGGTACCACCGCCCTGCTTATTTCCGACGTGAAGCAGTAATGCGTTTCGGTTTGAAGTGTGGCGCAGCCGTTGTAATTATACTGAAACCTCTGAACTTATATCTGAAGGTGGGTGGCGCATTTACGTCGAAGATGTCTATGGGTTCCGATTGCCACTTAACACTGTGTTGTGAGCTCGTCCGCCCATCTAAGCATTAAAGAAAAAACTTACAATACTATAGCCTTAAAGACCGTATTATTCTTTAGACCGGAACTAAATGTCTCTCTGCGCTACGGAAGCAGAGGGTCCTCGCTCACCCATTTTGAACCTCCCGGCGTAGTATATCTTGAGTGTGAGCACCAGACACGCCCCCAGGTGCAGCAGCGTGAAGCTGGCCGCGAACCCCGCGCTGGGGTGCAGGATCCCGAACAAGCCTGAGGGGGTGGGACATCAGCAGTGCAGGGTTATCATCATGCTTTGTTCTCTAGTCGAATAACCGGACTGTTCTGAATGTAAATGTCTGCACGACACACAACACTTAACATATTATAGACATATGCTGTCGCGGACTTTTTTTTTATTTTTAAAGGAGAACAATTCTGTCATACATTATTTTAGCAAAACTTTAACCGTTTCCGCAGCGCACGCGGCGGAAGCTCTCAAAATGAAAAACCCTATTTTGAAACATTCTTTATTGGTGTTTTTATCTTAGTGTGATGTTATATAGCCTTCCTCAATACATGGGCTATCCAACACTGAAAGAATTCTTCAAATCGGACCAGTAGTTCCTGAGATTAGCGCGTTCAAACAAACAAATTCTTCAGCTTTATAATATTAGTATAGATGTTTTGTTTGAGTGTCCGCGGGGGGAGCTGTGTTGGGACTCCCCCACTGTCAATGCCCTTGTCCAGGCCAGATTACTCTCCTTGAACACGTTTTCGAGATCGAGATTGGTCCCGCGGTTGTTCCGCACTCACCGATCGTCATGATGACGGCCAGGATCATGAAGGTGGAGTGCGCGCTCGGAATGATGTCGGAGTGCCTGTTCTGGTACAGCTTGAGTGTCACCAGCACGGCTATCACGTACATGAACGACGAGTCTGGAACACGACACGCGCGTCACGCGCTGTGCCCTCCCCTGAGTGCGAGAGAGACAGCGACATACTCGTTCTCCCCCGCCCACAATCCCTTTTTTTATTGCTTAGATGGGTGGACGAGCTCACAGTCCACCTGGTGTTAAGTGGTTACTGGAGCCCATAAACATCTACAACGTAAATGCCACCACCCATCTTGAGACAAAACAGTACAATAGTTGCCCCGCCCTTCAAACCGAAACGCATTATTATCGTTAGATGCGTCATACGACTGGTTCTTAAGGATTGGTTTGGCGAAATATTAGCTAAATGATTACATTGCGTGTACCATGTAGTGGAAGCGTGAAATAAAACACTCTGTTGCTTTAATCTAATATACTAGTGGTAGGACGTCTTGTGAGTCCGCACGGATAGGTGCCACCACCTTGACTATTCCTGCAACGAAGCAGTACCGCGTGCCGGTTGAGAAGGCGGGCATCTGCATCGCGATGCGGGGTCGCGAGCCAGGTCGCCCACAATCACGCACAGAAAATAAAGAACTCACCAAATTGGAAGTTCATTTTGTTAGGGCAGAGGTGGTAGCAGGCCGACAGGAGGCCCTCCATGCTGAGGGCCAGGCCCATCGAGTACAGCAGGCCGTAGTGCTGGGGGATGCCCAAGTTCTGAGGACGAGAGGTCTTGCTATATCGATATTATCAAAACGTTTTTTTTATGTGTTTGTGTTTATATATATTTATTTGTGTTGTAGTTCAAATCGAATCATGAAATTGTTTTTCGTTAGAAACGGGCAGAGCCGCGGTGGACGCGTGTTCGTGTTTAATTGGAACTGTTCGACCTCCCCCCGGGCCCGGCGCTTGCACGTTGTGACGCCGGTGAACTCCGACAACTATTTAGGGGGGAGCAACATCAGGGGAACATCGAGGCGACAGCAGATCACCAGTTTTCTGAATTAGACTGTCCGAGAGCCAGCACACAACTCATTTTGGGGATGTTCTCATAGTGTGGTGGATGTGTGTGGTGGACGAGCACGGGACTTGCCTCGGGCCGCTGCCTGCTCTTGACCTGCCTGAAGCGGACCTGGCCCGCGAACACGGCGCCGAGCAGCACGTAGCCGACGTTGGAGAACACGTGGTTGAAGTCCGAGAGCGTGCCGAGCGGGTGGGCGCACAGAAAGTTGTAGTAGCACAGGTCCTGGTCGCCGGTCTGGAACACCATCTGCGCAAGCACAGCATCCCGCGTCACAGTACACGCGGCGCCGCGGGGGCAAAGACCGGAAATTATAATTACTTTGATTGATATAATACACAATTTTTCTGGTCGCATCTAGAGCAAACAATAAAGATATTTCCATCAAACGTCCTCGTTCGATGGGCCAACTTATCTAAAGAATGTCGCTTCCACGATTCAGAGATATGGTTAAGGCTGCAATTGCCTCTAGAGGTAGCTCCGAAAAAGCTCCGTTTAGAAAGTGAACTTCCTTTAAGTTCAATGAGTTCCGCGCTTGCACCGTTTGTGAAGCAGTTCGAGTTAATATAGAATGTCAATGAAATACCAAGTTACAAAATTAATTTCTATGTAGAGCTGTGAACGAATATACTATAGAATAACTAGCTGTATCCGTCCGCTTCGCTGGGCATTTAAAATTAACATTATTGATGTGCCTTTGGAAAACATACAGCATTGTATTATTTATTTATTTTTTATTTATTTATTTATTTATTAAGTTGCACCAACAAAGTGATCATCAATACAAAACATTGACAAATTGACAAAAGTTCATGGCTGATGTCACCTCAATTATAGGTGCAATCGACAGTGCATTAACATCAAAAATAAAAAAAATATACAGCTAAGATTTGAATACATTTCATTCATTGCTTATGATTAATTTAATTGGGAGATGATCCGCGACAGATTTTTCCTGTAAGTAGTGAGACAATCAGAAAAAAAAAAAAAAACTATGAAGAAGCAGAGTGTACTTAGCTTAAATTCCTTGTCTATGTCCAACCAGAGACAGTCAATTTAGTTCCATCTTTAGCCGCTAGGTGCTGCCAGCAAGTATAAAGGAAGCGCAGCCATCTTTGATCTTCATAGCGTTGTGTACTTTCGTACTGTGAAGTCGCAAGTCCACAAATATTTATTCGACTTCTTATTAATGGCAAAAAATATTTATTTTTGTGTTTCTATGAGTGTTATTTTGCAATCATTACGAGTATTATTTACCAATCCTATCATCGGACGCCATGAATCACGCGTCATCTGTTGGAGGTGATGTTGAGTCAAGCTCCATAATTTCCGAGAGGGAAGATGTCCAGGCGAGACGCGATGGAGACGCCTCGCGTTCGAACAGCTCGTCAAGCGAAAAAGAACAAAAGGAGTCTCTGCGTAAGAAACGACGGGATTCAAAGGTAACGGTCGATCTCCGAATCGGCTCGTTATCCCACCAGGTCAGTGACGTTGCCAATCTAATAATGCATCAACTGTGTGTAACAATTGAATGTAACGAAAATTGTTGTAAACAAATTGATCTCGTCAATACCGAAATTTTGACAAAAACACAACAGATTTAAACTAATAATCTTTGTAACATAATTACTGAAAACTTTGGCAAATCGTCTCCGTCGTACAAGTTACCCGTTAAAGCGTTTTAAATTGTATACGGAAAAAAAAGGGCCGTATGGATAGAAATAAGACGTCAAAGTTTAATTTTCGTGGTCTCTAACAAAGTATCCTGTTGCCAACGCACCACTCATTGAGGAATTTTTTGTTTGATAATACTAAATCGAAATCTATTCAGTCCCTCGGAGGGCTACAATCCTATTTGTCACGACCTCGTACAAAAGGCAAGCCAAACATTATAAACAATCATAGTCCGTAACATCTGGTACAATCCAGAGGGGGGCAATTGAAGACACCGACGGGAGGCACTGAGTGCCACCAAAATTGTAATAATTTGTAAACCATGTATGGTTACCAAAAAAAAAAACTCGAGAATTGAACAAGGTCGTAAAAATAAAACACTTAACTGGATGATAGAATTGGACATTTCTCAGGAATATTTTTCTAGTGTTAGTCGCAAAATTTCGTCGATACTTCTTGAGGATCAGTACCAAGGTACCAGTATCAGTACCTTCAGGAAGGAATCGGTACCTTCTTATGAGTTAGTATGAAATGACATGCCTACCCTTCGGTCTGGCTTCAGAGCCACACCTTTTTGCTTCTATAACATGCGGGTCGCAGAGACCTTGCGTGCAAAGGGAACTCGAGTGCTAGTGTCTACCTAGACGACTTCCTTTTGGTCGACCAAGACAAATCCAAGTTGAAACTTCAGGCTGCAGAAGCTGTGAAGCTTTTGGATTAACCTTTTTTGCTTCCATAACATGCTGGGTCGCAGAGACCTTGCGTGCAAAAGGAACTCGAGTGCTAGTCTTCCTAGACGACTTCCTTTTGGTCGACCAAAACAAATCCAAGTTGAAACTTCAGGCTGCAGAAGCTGTGAAGCTTTTGGATTATCTGGGCTGGCATGTCAATTTCCATTATTATTGCGTGCAAAGTCGAGTGCTAGCTTACCTACACGACTTAATCTTGTTTCACCAAGACAAATAAACGTTTTTGTTCCCATAGCATGCTCGGTCGCGGAGACCTTGCGTACATAGGGAAGTCAAATGTTAACGTACCTACGCGATTTTCTCTTGGTCCTTGAAGACAAATACACCTTTTTGCTTCCATAGCATGCTCGGTCGCGGAGGCATTGCGTGCAAAATCGAAGTGCTAGCTTACCTACACGACTTGATCTTGTTTCACCAAGACAAATAAACATTTTTGCTCCCATAGCATGCTCGGTCGCGAAGACCTTACGTACATAGGGAAGTCAAATGTTAACCTACCTACGGGACTTTTTCTTGGTCCATGAAGACAAATACACATTTTTTGCTTGCATAGCATGCTCGGTCGCGGAGACATTGCGTGCAAAGGGATGTTGTGTTATCCCACCTACACAAATCCCACCTGGTCCATCAAAAGAAGTCCAAGTTGAGTCTTCAGGCCACATAAGCTGTAAAGCTCTTGGATTATTTGGGCTGCCAAGACAGCCTTACAAAAAATCAATTAGTACACTAGTTCAAGAGATAACATGTCTAGGGATTCGAGGGAAAATTGCGAGAAATAAAGTGGCCACTCAACAACATCCTAGCTCAAACTCTGACGGAATTACATCAATCTATGCTAACTTGCAAATTTTCTTGCGAAGTTTCAAGAAAAAACACCCCCGTAAAAAACAGGCCATCCTGCATGTGTTAACAATTAAATGCAGTGCTGACGCGGAGTCACATGTCAGACATTGCCGATGCACAAAACCAACCATTTCCTGGCAACGGAAGCTTCGGACATGTGTAGGAGTTACAAATGCAGTGCTGACGCGGAGCCACATGTCAAACATTGCCGAGACACAAAACCAACCATTTCCTGGCAACGGAAGCTTCGGACATGGGTAGGGGTTACAATTAGACAAAATATTAACGTCCTGTCTATGGTCAGCTCAACAACAGAAACTGCTTACCCACAAAAAGAGCTATTTGCAACGGTAGTGACAATCAAAATGAATCTGAAAGTATTTCACTAGCGTTGACCTTTCGATTTTTAAACCTAAGCGATAAGTTCAAGATAACTGTCAGCTTATAATCTCTCGGGGAGATACAACATCGTAGCCGACAGGCTATCACGAGGAAATCAACCTGCGAAATGGCACTTTTTACCACAAGTGACCACAAAAGTTTTTCGAAAGTGGGGTCATCCGGATATAAACCCATTCGCCGACCAAGATTGGACCTTCAGCATACCGTAGAGGATGCAACTAGCATGGAGAATTCCTCCTCTCAACCTTCTCCCCAGAATACTGACTTACTTCAACAGTGTCTAGGGAACCTACCTGGTAGTGCTCCCAGACTGAACGAAAACATTTGGGTTTCCAAGCCCTCAGATCCCGAACGCTAGATAACTCGCACGAAATCCAAAACCTTCCTCCTCCACAGGTTAAACATTAACCCTGAAAGCTTAGAGAGAGGGGGGGGGGGGTTGTACAAATAATAGACTGGTCTACACGGGAGAAGATTTATTGAAAATTAGCTGGTGTCAATCCACTTTGTCAGCATACTTACCAGCAACTAGAAGATGGTGCTTATGGTGCTACAGTTTTAAAATTGATCCTAAGTCTGCAGATGTTGCCAAATTCTTTCTTCTTCTCCAAAAATAAAATTTTGCCTATAAAACAATCCTTCTGCATCATAAAGCAGCGCTGTCGACTTTCTGTGGGCGAAATACATGTAGGACAGCAAACATTCTCAAGCTCTCTAATAAAAAATTGCTATTCTAAAAAAGCCATCGGAATAGCTAAACAAAACTCAACTACTTATTACAATTTTACTAAGTGTAGTCTCATTCACATGAGATCCGAGAATAGTTCTAAATTGGTTTTCTTCAAACCCAGCCACCAGATAACGCCTCAATGTAGCTTGAAGGACACCAACAACCATGTTGCTGGCTACTGGACGCAGAGTTAACGACCTTACTTTGCTCAAAATTTCTAAAGACAGTTTCTTTGATAACAGAGAAAAATATCTTTCTGGTACCAGTCTTTGGGTCTAAAATTGAAATCCATTTTCGTCAATAATCTGCATAAGTGCTTTCTAAACATGAAACTAAAGACATGCCCAGTAAGATTCGTAAGGACTTTTTTCTAACTATGTGTGTTGTCACAAAAGCGGCATCCCGTACTGTAATTGGAAACTGGTCTTCGTTCAACCTTACGAGGTAATGGCATCAACGCATCTCTAAGAAGTTGTAGATCAGCAGTAGCCTCTGAGATGGATTGATAATGAACCAATGGACGAAATACTTTCTAGAGGCAATTGCAAATCATCCAAACGTTTGCAATAATTATTGCCGAATAATAGAGCTTCCTAAAGATCCTCACGATTCTTTTTTTTTTTTTTCAAAACATTTACTCCTACATGATGTATATACATCATTTATACAATTTATACATTTTCTTGTATATACAAGACAAAATGTTTATTACAAACTTATAAATATTTTTTAATTATTGAATTAACATGGAAGTTAACAACTGTGTTTTTTCGATTTAATTATTATATAAATTATGAACATTATCATTGCGCTTCATAATTTTATTATGGCTTTACCTATTTCATCATAGCGTTGTGCTTAATACTTTCACCAGCAGATAACAAACACGTCTTCATAATACAATGCTGTATGTTTTCCAAAGGCACATCAATATTACGGTTTTACATAACAATAAAACCGATATTATGTGCCGAGAAGGAAAACATACAGCATTGCAGGAAGTTCTTCCTGGTGAAGACTATGAAGATCAAAGATGGCTGCGCTTCCTTTATACTTGCTGGCAGCACCTAGCGGCTAAAGATGGAACTAAATTGACTCTCTGGTTGGACATAGACAAGGAATTTCAGCTACTCTGCTTCTTCATAATACAATGCTGTATGTTTTCCTTCTCGGCACATAATATCGGTTTTATTGTTATGTAAAACCGTAATATTATTTCTCAACCCCACAAAGATTCTCATCATTAACGCTCCCGCAACTGGTGTAGGGAGTCTAACACTCATATAAGTATTAGTCTATCCATTAAGTACATGGATTTTCTACATGCACATCCAAGTTTCAAGTTAATTGGATGCACGGTTCAGTAGTTATAACGGAACATCCGTAAAAACCACTGTAGATTTATATATTAGTATAGATTTATATATTAGTATAGATTTATATATTAAAATAGATTAAAAGACGCGAACATTTTGTCATATTAAAAAAAAAAGATCAGACCACCGAGCAAGACAGATAGGAAATTCGATATAGGTATTCTTAGTATCCAAAATTGCTGATAACCTTTTTGTGACATAAAATCATCAAATATTATTGGAACGAAGTTCCTTACGGCAGGCTTGGAGGGGATAGGGATTTTGCTGCGCGACCGAACTGAAAAAAATGTGATAGTAAAACCGTAAGAAAAAATCCGTGGAAAAAAGTGCGTGGAATAAAACCGTTAAATGAGACGTGCGCAGGCGCGACAGTCGCATACACAAGCGAGTAGTGTATAATACCTTTCTCTTTCTCCCTCTTTCTTTTCGTTCTCTCATCCCTTCTCTCTCTATTATTATTTCTATTTTTCTATTTCTATGTAATTTTATGTTGTCAAACAAAAATAAAGAGACATATTTTGTTATTTTAGTTGATAATTTGAATTACGATGTTTTTTTATTTTTAAGTAATTTATTATTTCCTAAAATACTGAATTTTCTAAATACTTTCTTGTACTTAAATAAAAACTAATCAGCAAAATTTAAGAGAAAAATCAAGAAAACCTACATAAAATTGAGCACGATTTTTTTTGCAATTTGTGTCGATTCTACATTAGCCGAAGGAACTTCGTTCCTACCTGGTGTCCCACGACACCACATATTTATTTTTTCTTCGTTAGATTACGAATGGGTTTTTAACTTTGTCCACGATAGTATTAATATATATATATTAAAATTCGTTCTTTTTAAACAAATTACGATCCGGTGTGAAATGTAGGCAAACATAAAAATCTTGTCTAAAAAAATTAAAGTTTTTAATTAACAAATAAAAAATAAGGGTTGATTGCAGAGGGGTGAAAATTTAGGGTTGTATGTATTTTTGTATGCTATATCATAAATAAATAAAAAACAAAAATAATTGTCTAATAAATAAACAAATTTAGGGGTGGATCGGACCACCCTTAACATTTAGGGGGATGAAAAATAGAAGTTGTCCGATTCTCTACTCTGGCCGATATGCACGCTAAGATTCACGAAAATCGGTCGAGCCGTTTCGGAGGAGTTCAATCACGCACACCGCGACACGAGAATTTTATATATTAGATATCAGATTTGAATGTCGTTTCTTTCTTTGCTTTTTTCAGAGCAACATATTGAAGACTTATTTAAAATCACATCAACAAATACAATAAGAAGTTCATAGACCTTACGTGAAGTGTACTTACGCGCTGGTACGTGAGCAGCAGCTGCACCACGGGCAGCGCGTACACCACCGCCAGCGTCAGGGCGCCCCAGAAGTACCTGCAACGGGACCGCACGCTCAGGGCGCCGCCCGTGTACCGGCTCTCCCACAAAATGTACATAAAGCCATAAACTGTAGATAGTGTACTCTCAGAATAATCGTTTCAACGAAAAAAAATTGTTCAAATATGCACCGTCCCTGTGATACCGCTCTTAGTTAACCCTCCGGGCCCGCCGTCAACAATTCGCATTTTCTAGGGCGAGGTTATGTAGTTTATGTCCGTAGCCGAAAGTAAAATATATTGTCAAAATCCCAACATCTTCGGATTTCTTTCGAAGTTATACGAAAATACAGCGAACACGACAGCGCGACAGAGCGGACTCGCAGGACTCGAACAGGTGCACGCGATGTCAACTAACTGAAACTGATCACCCAACAGTCCGCCGCGCCGCCAGCCGCGCCGCCAGCCGCGCCGCCAGCCGTGCCGCCAGCCGCCCCGACTGTGCCCCATATCGTGCAGCTTCCTTTATCTTTACAATAACATGAAATTTACCAACACTCGCCTTAATAAGGTTGAAATTTGAAGTTTATGACCCGTAGTACTTTGTATTAAGGTTGAATTTTGTCTCTTTTTTGGGATCTATATTATTGATATCACCACCACGTTTCAGTTTGGTATACCCGTTGTAAGACAACACAATTTGTGTGTTTAAATTTGGAATCGATATTAAAATCGAGCCATGGTGCAGTGTCTCTGGGCCGGGGGCCGCCGGGGGACCGCCATAACAACAGGATTAACTAAACTATTATTAAATTGTTGGCTTGGTTGTTAGCACTAAAGCTATACGTGTTATACCTGTCTGATCTCCGGGCCAGCGTGTCGGGCGGGGCCCGCGTCAGCTTGCCGACTGTCAGGGCGTGCTCCCGCGACCAAGACTCATCTGGACATTCAAATAATCAAACATTGAGTCGGGAGGATGTTGACAAGCCTCCAACTGTGGACGGATGAAAGCACCCTCGTCTACTGATGGTAGGTGGTCTATGAGCTGTACTACAACACAATCAGACGTGGACCTCATGTCTCAAGGCGCGTGACCGAGTGTATGTCTACTGAGGTACGCAGGTAGATTTAGTTTTGAGGAATACATTTTAAACAAAACTTCTGTTCTTCTGTCTGCAGTTTGTTGAAAGAAGCTCACGAATGATACAAGCTCGCTATTTGCACACAATTCTTTTTTTTTTTCAATACCTCTAGTTATTCACTGGTAGCCTAAGGGGCTATTCCAGCTGCGCCTGGACGGGCAACTGAGATCACGGGCTTAACCTGAGAGAATATGCTAACACTAGCCCTAAGCAAAAGTGGTGCTTCGCAGGATCTACCGCCGGATCGGAATCGCGATCCACTGCGAGGACCAGAAACTCAAGAGGTTGAAGGCTGAGGGGGCGGCACTCACCGGCGGCACCCGCCTCCAATATGGGCTGCGTGTCCGTCTCCGCGCTGTCCACCTGTGACGTCGACGGCGAGCTCTCCTCCACCACGACGGTCACCTCCTCTGTAAGTGGCACAGCACCGCGTAAACACTCTGGTGTCGGCGGTCCCCTACAGCGGCACTACTGTAGCAGTACGCCGTGGTACTGGTGCAGCGTGAGCTCGCCCGGGTGGGTACCACCGTCCGGCCTATACACTCCGATTTCAGGGGTGGGGCCGGTAATGGTGGCCGTTAAACAATACCATTGAGACTTCAACCTCGTGTCTTTTGTGATGTCTATAAAAGACAGAAAATGTCTGCCCTTGAATTAAAACAGGAAAAATAAGCACCAGCTGAACAGTGTGCCAGCGCTACCAGCACACGATCACAACAACTTTAACCAACATTAAAACTAATAAAATATTTTTTTTCTCTTTCATTTAGTCAAACGAGCATACGGCCCACCTGATGGTGAGTGATTACCGTCGCCCATGGACGTCAGCAATGCCAGGGGCAGAGCAAAGTCGTTGCCTACCGTTAAGTAATCTCCACAATCCTCGTTTGAAGAAGGACATGTCATGTCGGGAAACTCCGTGGAGGGGAGCTCATTCCAAAACCGAATGGTACGTGGCGAAAAGATCTCTGGAAACGCACTGTAGATGAGCGCAGTGGCTCCAGGTAGTACGGGCGAACTCTACTCCGGTGGCGGGCGGTGCGATGGTAAGAACTAGATGATGGGATCATCTCGTACAATTCCTCAAAGCACTCTTGTGCTAACATAATGACTGATTTTGAATATGTAGACCACTGAACAACGATCCAATAATTCTAACGGCCCTGCACCAGCACACGCAGCGCGTCACTGATCTTGCGTCTATTGGCAGATAGCAGATTAATTTCATCACAGATGACGTCACAGTCGCCCGCTCTAGTTAAGGTGTTCACACCGGCGGGTCCAGAGCTCGAGTATGGCGGGGGGAGGGGGGGGCTCTGACCTGTGCACCTGCAGGGACAGGGCAGCAGCAGCGCCAGCACGAAGAGCGCCACCAGCAGCACCAGCGCCGCGCTCACCAGCGCGCCCACTAGGTACTCCTGGTAGGATATCGTCGCTATTATCTTCAACCTTAAAAACAAAACCAAACGTGATCCCACTCCGAGCCTCGACCACACGCGTCCTGCTCCAGTGTACACAAGACATACACAAATTATATAAGAGGTTGGGGAAAAAGTCTTTTCGCATTATAGTATATGTATGAACTTGTAATAAAATCTCTTTGGCTATACTATTTGTGTCTGGCTGCTTTTGGTATCATTAAATGTTTCAATTTTAAAGAAGATAATTCCAAATTCAAATTAGGCACTGCTCTTGCTGGGGCCAGTGGTAGCAAATTCTCTCAAGTTGGGCCCGTGAGCTCACCTGCCCGTGCACGGAGCTAGAATAGCCCCTTAGGCTACCAGAGATAAGTAGGGAAATTGAAAAAAATAATTAGTTGTAAATAGCGATCGCGTTCGTGAGCTTTCTTCCAGCAAACCGCAGAGATAAAAACAGAATATAAAAAAAAAAAAAAAAACTACTCTGTCAAGAAAGTACCGGGTAAAGATCAATTCAGAAATGATACACCTCCCCCTCTGTCAGCCTGTAGCTGTCCACAGCTGAACATAGGACTCTCCAAGTGATGTCCAGTGAGGCGGGTCCGCTGCCGCCTGCATCCGACGTGACCCAGCCATTGTCACACATCTGGTAGCATCTGGTAGGAGACCGTCCTTTTTGGACCGCTGCCTACATTGTTTAATCCATCTAATATGGTAAGCGTGAAAGTGTGTTTGTTCGTCATTATGTCACATCGAAACGAGGCAACAAATTGACGAGGTTTTTCTTAAAGTGATAGTATTAGGGCAGGACAATGACATGACAGGCCACCTGGTGTCCCGCAATCACACATAATTCCCGCAGGGGCCACAGCTCCTCGAAGCGGCGGCCGGTTGCTGTGTGGTCCAGGGGCCGCTCACCTGAATGTCTTGCTGCGCTTGGCGGGGAAGGATTTGGGAGCGTCCTCCGTCTCGCTCGCGCCCGTGCAGTCCGCATCGCTCTGTCGCACTATCAGCACCACGTAAAATCCCGACGGGAACATTGCTTGCTGTTACCCAACAAACCACAGAGTTACTCGCACTGATTGACGTTTTGTTCAAAATTAACACAACACAATAGTATCGCTACAGTTAAAATTATATATATATATACCTTTAAGGACCGGTTTATTTGGCGGTTTATTAAGCAATGGTGGATTAAATTTTTAAAGAAAAAAAAAGACTTATGAAGTGCAGCACGAGGGACGTCGCCCCAGCTGCGCTAGAGCACACTTAGTGTCAAGTGATCACCGGCGCCCATGGGCAACATGTGAATGATGTCACGCACCATGAAACCTGAGGCCGAAGTCTTAAGACTTTAAATCTACACTTCGCGGCAGAGCGGCAGGATCGTGGTATGTACCCGAGCGGGTTCACAAGACGTCCTACCAGCAGTAACAGACGTATGTACTCACGGTGAGCGTGATCCCCCCCTGGCTGCTCATCGTCAGGTGGTATCCTTTGTATTTGACCTCTCTCTCGTTGTCGAACACGGGACACTGGAATTGTGCACACGGCTGAGTTGCAGCTACGCAACGACGTAGCGGGGCACACGACGACCGGTCCACCGCCGGACCCCCGCGGGGGGGACAGCTGTATCATCAGGTAACATGGTGCCTTCTGGTACAGTGCAACGTGACTTATTCATTGTAAGTCTTCCTTTCGCTTCATCATTTAAATGCGTCAGTTTTATGAGGAGAGGTACGAGGTCGACATAACAAGACTTGAGGTCGTCGCGGCGTGGAGGTCCAGCCGGCAATGGCCGCGGTCAACAAATAAAATCGTAAAATAAAAATAAAAATGAATTACTGTTCGTTAGTTTCGCTAAAACTCGAGAACGGTTGTATCGATTTGGCTAATTTTGGTCTTGAATTACTTGTAGAAGTCTAGAGGAGGTTTAAAAGGTAGATAAATATGAAAACGCTTGGAATTAGATAAAAATAACATTTTTGTTTTTCCTTTGATGTGTCCTTTTCCGTCGAACGGATTACTTTTGTTTGTTTTAAATTTATTTTATATAAAGCTTAGGTTTATTGTGTATCGATTGAGGCACTAGGAAGTCTGCCGGGTTAGCTAGTCGTAAAATAAAAATTAAACTCAAAAAAATAATAATTTAGGTAATTACTATACAATTATACATCATGTCACGACGTCCATAGGCTCCGGTAACCACTTAAGACCACGTGGGCCGTGAGCTCGTTCGAGCACCGGGGTCGGCCCGGCCACTTGAGCCCGGCACGGCACGTCTCGCGGATTAAACCACGACTGATAAACAATTAGGTCAGCACGTTTCGCAAGGGCTCGGGCGCGGCCGGTAATCTCACGGGGGTCATCGAACTGCTATCGGCTGACGGTCCGATTCTTTTGACTCCACGTCGAGTGCAGTTCCAGCACTTAGGTTGCTTCTGAATTCCATTGCCGGAGGCCCTCGTCTGTGTCCTGGACCCGGGTTAGGGGTCGAATGACAGTTGAGCGGTGAGCTTACCGAATTATTCTGTATGGACACCGTAGCGCAGATTTCGTCGTCCGATTCTATTACTAGTATCACACTTTTCGGTATGTTATAATTAAATCTGAAACAAATATTACGGCTGGTATTTGATGGCACGTAATCCTGCAGTTCAAGTGATCGTTGCTTCGACCTAGCTGCTGGGATATTCCCTTGGGCTCAACTGTGTTCTTAGTGCGAGTTGCCCCTAACGGCAAACGTAGGCAAACGTTTCGACTACATACAAACTTGAGTGAACTTTAACGCTATCGAGAATGTTAAACTCGCATTAAGCACGCTGTAGTGTCCTTAATGGTGCGTCCAATAATTTCAATGTCCTTCCTGAATCCGTTACTGACGACTCTAGCGACGCAACTTTGCCGGTATTCAAGTCCCGCAGACGCTAGGTATCCCACTAGGTGGGGTCGGCACAGCAAATTTTTCTCTTCCGTTCACTTTTATCAGCCGTCAGCTCAACACTCACTCCTCTCTCTCTCTCATATCGTCATTCACAAACTCCATCCATGTCTTCTTCGGTCGACCTCTTCCCCCTCTACCTTGCACTAACATTACATCTCCTAGTCACATGCATCTTCTCTCTAAGCATCACACGTCCATACTACGATAACCGTCCGCTCTTTAATATGTTAATTACCGGGGCTACTTTCACACTTTTTCTGTGCGCTGTGTAATAAAAATCAAATCCATAAAATCTATGAATTTCCGTAATTATTGTGCTAGGATGTGTTACGTGTGTTAGTGTGTTACGATCTTCTCTGAACATCAACTTCCACAATGCCCTTCATGAAGCTAAGGATCGCAGCAGATGGAGGGAAATCGTACGGGAGAAACTGATGCAGCGGGGGAGTCATGACCTTCAGTAATGAGGAAAGCGACGCGAGGAGGATATGTTAGGAGTGAATCCCGACCTGCTTTGCTAGCCGAGCTTTGATTCTACTTGGCTCGGACGCTACCATATTGCCCACGTCCACCCGCGAGGCCAGTGTAAAGATTTCCTGAATAGTTCATCGACATAAGTCCAGTCGTTTCCAAGTCTACAGGGAACGTACACACATCGACTCTTATAGGCACCGCTCTGCCCCCACACAACAGGACCGCCTCTTTCTGGCGCGAAACAATGGTCCCTTCAGCCTCCTTGACGGACCAGCACCATGTACCCGTGCAGTTCCGTGAAAAGGACCCACAACCGTCCCCACAGATGAGAGAGAGACGAAAGATGTGCTCCACATACCGTTGCGTGCCGTCGAGGGGTCCGCCCGCCGCGTGGCTCACGTTCCAAGGGTTTTGATCGAAAGAAAAGTAATAGTACCTCGGCGAGCTCGGGTTTACGATCACCTCATTTACCTGCGCAACAAAAAGTGGATACAATTATCAACAGTTGCACGGAACGGCTCGTGGCGCGTCGAGCCAAGGCTCTGAAACTGCGTTACTTTAAGACAAATATTTTTTGTATGGAAATTAGCGACATCTTGTAACGGATTCCCCTAAACTTATACGCTGTTAAAGTTAAGGCATTTAATTACTGTATAACTAAACACAAAAAATAAAAAAATAATAAATCATACAAGTGCTTATTTGTTGTACAAAATTTACAAAATCGTTCATTAAAGATAAAATATAGGACAGGTAATATGTTACTGCTATCTACAGGAGCAATGAGAAACTAATTGAAGCGAAGCCATCTAGTGGCCGACGCCCGTAAACATTTTTGTTGAGTGTTTGAGTTGCTTATCTATAACTAATTTATGTGTATTATGTACGCGTCGAGCGACGGACGTAAGGACGAACCTTGCCCAGTTCTATGTAGAAATCTTCGACCCTCTTCAGTTTTATGTCGACGGATACGTTAGCGCTACTGGACGTCGTCAGCTGTACAGTTGGAGGACTCTCTCTTCTTATGTCTGGAATGTTTTGACTAATTATACTGGTGGTAGGACGTCTTGAATCCGCACGGGTAGGTACCACCACCCTGCCTATTTCTGCCGTGAAGCAGTAATGCGTTTCAGTGTGAAGGATGGGGTAGCCGTTGTACTGTTAAGAGTGAGACCTTACAACTCACATCTCAAGGTGGGTGGCGGCATTTACGTTGTAAATGTCTATGGGCTTCCGTAACCACTTAACATCAGGTAGGCCGTAAGCTCGTCCAACACATCTAAGCAATAAAACACAAAAAAAGACAAAATAAAATATGAATACTATCAATGTAATCCAAGTCAATTTCATATTCAATATTTAGCGTAACTCATAAACTACTGGTCAAATCTTGATGGATTTTGAATGGGACCCCACGAAAAACGTCAGATTTTCTAAAAAAAATCAGAAAATCACTCAGAAAACCCTGAACTTTGAAATCCTTACACAACCCGAAAAAGCATTTGGCAGAAAAAAAACTCACACATCATCACAGTAAACAATCCTGCATGATCACAGATGGAAGTTAAAGAGATGAGACAGACACTGACCTGAACCTGCATCGTGAGGGCACAAAGTCCTGCCCATGTCGTTTAGCATCAAGAAGTAATCGTCTGTTTGTAGCACCAACGGGAGTTCCCATGAGGACACGCCTGAAACAAAATGCAGGCACTTCTCTCCACAAACTATATTTGTAGTAGGCTAAACTTATAATTATCGTTCTAGCAGTTCAATTGATGATGAATCCGCGAGATGTGGACACTTACAGTGCGGCTAGTCTGTCAGCTCAAGTTCTCTCAGCGAGGTATGGACAGAGCCATACGCAGGGCTTCTCTGAAGGATAAATAAAGAAATGCAGTTACTTGCAAGAGAACTAAAGTCATTGACATAGCTCATGAAATTGAAGTGGCAGTGGGCTGGACGTATATGCCGTACAACCAACAATCACTGAAGTATGAGGTTCTTGAGTGGCAAACGTACTGTGGAACACCCCTGGCCAAATGGATCGGTGTAGGGTGGCCAGCAAGAGATTAATGAAAGGAGCCAAAAATTGGGGTTAGTGGTCTAAATTGGAAGAGTTTTATATCCAACAGTGGATAACTGTGATGAGCTGCTGATGATGTTGAATCCGCAACACAGCAAGTGACTAATGCATAGGGAAGAAGGTTGATACAAGCCATGCTCTTTCACTGACACTGTTTATTAGGAGCATTGTTTGAGCTTCAGGCTTTCTTCAAAAAAGAGTAAAATAACTGAAATATCATTAGCATTTTTTTATTATTATTATCTCAATGATTCAGCCCTCTCAGTCTTCATGTTCAACTTGTATGTTTACTTACCTTTCTGTTGTGTGGCCGTAATGAATAGAGGATGATCACTTGTGAGTGTACTATTAGTTGTTACGTGAACTCTTGTAGGGAAACCAAGGAGTTTATCAGAGTCCTAAAATAATATTTACATAATTAAAATAATATTGTTTTAATAATTCATTTAGTCAATTACAAATTTAATTCGAGACTCCTTTGGGTGGGCTACCTTACTAAACGGAAACATGTCTCCAAGTCACTTTGTGACAAGAGGTAACACAAAGGTAATTTGTCTTCCTGATTATTCCTATTATTATTGCATTTATTTCATTGTTGTGCTAAAGTCCATCAAATTTCAGGTAGCCTCACATTCATTATAATAAATAAAAACAAATATAATCACCACTGACCTCGGTAAAGTCTAAAATTTGTTCAATGGTGTTGTTTACTTGTAAATTAATCCAAGTTTCGTAATTATATCTGTAATTGAATGGTAATTTTAATTCATTTTTTACAATAAAGAATATTGAAATTAAATTAAAAAAAAAAATTAAATAAAAAAAACCTGCTGATAATGACTGTTTGTAAACACTATTTAGTATTACCATCCTTACCATACTATAAGGACACTGTCTCAAGCTTGTTATAAACTGCTTTGAGAGAGTCATGTTTCCTCAGCTACCTATAGTGTGTCAAGCTAGCAGGCCATTTGATGTTAAATGAGTACTGAAGCTTACATTGAATGTTGTTGTCCTCTTTCAAACACAAGATAAGTCTCAAATACAAAGCTGTCACTCCGTAGAAATTGGATGTCCAATTTATTCAAAGCAGATATGGCGAAGGTACTTACTCAACACTTTATTGACCAAAAGTTTATATATCAGTTTTCAACTGTTGAAACTAGCTATCAACCATTTTTTGTTCTATTAGCAGTTGTAACACTAACCTCTCTGTTCATTATATCTTATGAATTACAATGAAGAACGCTCACAACTAAGCCATTCCTTACTGTGTAGCAGCCTCACCAATGTCAATAGTGTTAAAAAAAGAAGAGTTAAGACAGTTGAACAGAAGTGATGGTACTAGCTCGATTCCAGTCTCTACTCTATTCATGGATCAGATATGCATGATATTTGATCAACAAAAAATTTTTGAAGTAAGATTTTACAGCTATGCTAACTACAGATGTAATTAGTCCATAAACTCTCAATAAATACTCACTACAACAAATTAATTATTTTTATTTTATTCTTAATTTTCGACTGCAACTAGGCATGATTTTTAACATTTATTTATTTATATATAAAGATTCTTCCGTACTTACATATTGTACTGAAATGTTCTATTCACAGCTAAGTTAACGCTGTTTTTAAAACAATATGATATTTTAATTAACATTAACAATAATAGCTTTCGATATCCCATCATTGCTTCTATTTTAATAATTTCACACTAACTAAGAACAAATCGTGTTCGTCAACGTTATTTCATTATTTGTACTAGCTAATTTTAGGAACTATTTGAATTGGGTATCTATCTATTGGTTACATATTTTTTTCGACTTATTTGTATAGTCATCGGTCTATAAAATTTATAGATATCGCTTGTGAAATTATCTATTCTTCAAAGATAAGTAAAATGATTCATTTGGAAGACAACACATTAATAGGTTATGTTGTTGATAGAATAGTGTAAACTGTAAATAGTGCTACACCTTAATTTAAGCGATTCATTATGCACTAGGTATTTGCTACTAAGTACGCTGACCAGGTTGCGGCAACAAGATACTCGAAATACTAAAAGAAATTTACTGGGCCACGCGCTATCGCGTATATCGCTTTATTCTTAAGTATAAAATTTGCATTCATCAATTTTGGATGAAAGTACTTAAATCAATTAATAAAACGGATTGGCTTTTAATTATTTGTATAAAGGGAGTCACAGTTTTTGTTTCTTGTCACGAGTATCAATTTCCTATGCTAGTATTTATTTCCAAAGCTATAACAATACCTCCAATTTAAGATAATATACGATTCTACTCTTTACTCAAAACAAGAATCTATTGTCCCAAAAAAGATATAAACTAGATAGTAATTTGATCCTTACTTTTTGATATCTCAGGTGGACTTCATTATTATAGGACTGTACTGCATTGAGAGGAAGGAAGCCAAATTTAATAGAATGCTTTTGAACCAGGCCATAAAATCTACAAAAGAACAGTGTTTTGGCCAAGTGGCGACTGATATTTTCTAAATTATTCGTTAAATCAGTTAGTAGCATTTCTTTGTTTCATGCTTTACTTATTCCACAAACTGGACATCTATCAGCCATTTTCTAACCAAGCTTAATATCGGATGAGAACTGGTAAAATAAAATAATGATATATTCGGAAAATACATAAATAACCAAACCGTAGGATTTTCACAACGACTACCAAAAACTGGGCTTATCATTTATTTGTATAAGCGTTATGACACTGCTATAAAAGATAATATCTATACGATTGCAGTCACGCGTTCAATTGATTTCTGAATGGTTAAGGTTTCCGTTACTTTGCAACCGGGTATGGTTTTTGTAATGTTACATGTGATAATCATGCATTTTTATTTATTTAATCGTTACCATCGCTGATGGACGTCAGTAATGCCAGGTGAACAAGCCACCATCTACCGCTGAAGACTCTTCTCAAATATCTTTCGAAAATGTATATGCTGCTAAAATAATCATTTTCAGTCTCATGAAATTTATCTTGAGCTCTCAATCGATACTACCAAGTATTCTATCAGAGCCCCTTTATGTTGGGCTTAGGGCCGAAACTTCTCACTAGATACCAGTGCCAAAAGGGAACGTATGACCGCGCTCAACCCTGCAAATTGACACGAGGTCCGTTACAAGGACACTTGGCCAACGGAATCGTGGTAGGAAATCTTAACGATGTAGGCATTCATTAAGAACCACCGGCCACGATCCTCGTCGAACTCTTCGTCGTAATTGAGCGAACTAGCCTATAGACAGAGCCTACTGAATTTCTCGCTGAATCTTCTCAGTACGTCGCGATTCTGATCCGATGGTAGATTCTGCGAAGCACTGCTCTTGCTAAGGCTAGTGTTAGCAAGTTCTGTTAGGGTGAGTCCGTGAGATCGCCTACCCGTCCGCGCGTAGCTGAAATACCCCCTTGCTATCGGCGAATAGGTAGGGGAAAAAAAACTATGAGCACATTATGCACAGATACTATATTTTTATTTATCATCATATTTATTAACAACGCATACGCATATAACAAAAACAAAACAAAGGTAGTTTTCCAATTACAGAGCATAATGCGACTCAGTGACGCACAATGCCGAATTATGCTGAAGCTTAATTGAGCATTATGTCGCATAATGCCCTCTTGTGCTTTAATTGGAAAACTACCAAAAAAACCGTTTACGTGATAACGTTAAGTGTATAATCTATGATTGTTATGGTAACCGTTGCCAAGGATACCATGATGTAACTGTACTGTAAAAATTGTGGTTATAGTTTTTGAACTTTCAACGCATAGGTACCATTTTTTTGTTACCTTTGTAGACAGACGAGCATACGGACTACCTGATAGTAAGGGTTTACCGTCGCTTATGGACGCAGCGATGCCAAGGGTAGAGCTAAGCGGCTACCTACCATTGAGTACTGGTGGTAGGACCTCTTGTGAGTCCGCACGGGTAGGTATCACCGCCCTGCCTAATTCTGCCATGAGGTAGTAATGCGTTTCGGTTTGAAGGGCGGGGCAGCCGTTGTAACTACATTGAGACCTTAGGACTTGTCTCAAGGTGGGTGGCGCATTTACGTTGTAGATGTCTATAGGCTCCAGTAACCACTTAATGCCAGGTGGGCTGTGAGTTCGTCCACCCAACTAAGCAATCAAAAATAAATAAAAAGCGTACTCTCTGCAAACCTACTTTGAAGAAGGACATGTTATAGTGCTCGGGAAACACCGTGAAGGGGAATTCATTCCAAGGCCCAAGGCAGAATGGTACGTGGCAGAAAAGATCTTTGGAAACGCACTGTCGATGAACGCAGCGGTTCCAAATAATATGAATGAACTCTGCTCCGGTGGCGGGAGGTGTGATGGTAAAAAGGAGATGAAGGAAGCATCTCGAATACTATTATCGAATCATACTAGTTTTATGAATAATTAAATTATAAATAAGTTTGTTTGATTGTTATGTACGCTCTCAGTTTCAACTACTCTATCGATCATTACCAAATTTTGCATACATGTCAGGGATGCAGACAAATACTTGTTTACATTTACATGTATGTATGTATGTACCTAGCCTATAGTTTTGGTTTATAAGCCTAAAATATCGAGTTGGGTTTTAGACAAGTTTAATAATAACGAAAATGAATATGATTGTAATAATTGCTTAGAGCTGGATAAAGTTATGGGAGAGCTTGATTAAAATAAGTAAAAACTGTTTTGGGGTTTTTTTTCTTCAAAAATTCTTATTTTCGGGAGGTTTTCGAAAAAAGTTGGGTGGGAATTCACACGGTCATCTGGCAGCACTGGACGGGTTCGACGAGGACGGTGACCGGGGCTTGTGGTACCTAAAAGCAACGTTAATGGATCGGTAGGATCCGTAATGACAGTATCGGTTATTTTGCGAGGTTTCTTAAAACGAGGCTTGTGGAGAGTACTTAACAGTAGGTAGGCAACAGGTTGGCTCTGCCCCTGGCATTCCTGACATTCATGGGCGACGGTAATGGTGGGTATCTGGCAATAAAAAAGTTAAAAAAAAATAGTGCGTACAGAGGGAACAGCTCGCATTGGGAATAGTGCGATCCGGTCCCGAAGCAGTTCTGTGTCCTGAACTGTACAATGCGTCCGAACACTAATTTGAGACTGTGCATCATTTATCCAAAAGCTAGAGAACAATGATTAAATATTAACCACACCATTCATGGATACATATGTGGCGTTTAAGAACACACCTTTTTATGATGCGTAAGCCGGAACGCACGAGAGGTGGAAAAAAGGAGATAGTCTGTGATACTAGACCTTTTACCGCCGAGGACTTTTTAGCGGGAACGCGAGGAATGAAGTTGTGTGATTTGTTTTAGTTTGTCTATTTAGTGTTTCTTCATGTTTAAATGTGTAATAACGGTGGTTTATTAACTGTTTAATATCTGTGAAAGTGCACAAATGTGGGAAAATGAAACAAAACCGCTGGACGTAACTTCTCGGGATCTACCAAAGTCCACTGAAAAAATCACAATAAGCGACCACCATTTTATTAAGATGATATTTCATCCCATATAATCTCATTTCATTTAATTTCATCCCAGTTAATTAATGTCTCAAATGAATCAACTTCATTGCATTTCATTTCACTCCATATTATCATTTTTCATAAAAATAAGATTATAAATTAAAAATAAGACATGACTTAAAGGTCCTAGTAACCAGGTCGTGAAATCCATTTTAAAAAAAATAGTGTTGTCTATGGCGTTGATTTGTAAATTAAAAATGGCGTCGTTTATCCGACCAAATGAGTGAAAAAGATATTGTTTAATTGTTTTCTTACTAAAAAAACTATTTATGTTTACAAAAAACTGAAATAGTACAAAATTTGTGTGCTTAAAACATATTTATAAGTGTGCAGCGCGTCTATATTTTGTTTTATTAGTATTAAAAGTGTAATGTGGTTAGTGTTGTTAAAAGTTTATAACATTGAGTTTTACATGATTCCTGAACAAGTTTCATTAGTAAGATGCTGCCCACAGTGGAGGAGATAAGGGGTTATGATTTTTTAGACCCCGAAAATGTAGATAAATGGAGAGGAATATTCGTAAACCCACTTAAAAAGGTTAGCATTTTTATTTTGTAATTAACACGAATTCCTCTGAAAATTTAACAAAATAATAATTAAAAGTGAACAAATTTAGCTCCCGTAAGCACTCTCCAGACTAGTATTAGTAAGTTACTGTAAAAGAAAAAATATATACTATTTTGCGTCATTTTTTGTTTATTAAAATGTTTTGCTTTTGTTACTGAAACTTCATAATGTGCTGTCAAATTAGATTAAGCGCTATCAGTACAAATACTAAAAACAATTTTAAATGTAATTGTATGTATTTAAGTATTTTAGTAAAAATTTGTAAAAAAAAATAATTTAAAAAATATACCTAATATTTATTGATTATTAAAATTAAAATATGATGAATATACAAGAATAAACTAAATTTTATGCAAATTGTATTTGTAGAAACATAATTGTAGGACTGTTTCCATTTAAAAAGGTTTACTTATGAAGAGGCCTTTGATCTAAGTTAAGAACAATATTGTAATAATAAAACACGTGAGAAGGTTAAGTTTTAATACATGACTTAAAAATGCTTAATGACCATGTATTATAAGCAGATGAGAAGATCCCTATGTTAAGCAGCTGTACTGTATTCTCACAGAAATGTGAATCCTATGATGAAACTTGAGATATGTTACATTTGAAGTTGGACTGGAATCTAAGATTACTCATCACCAGTGTAAGATAGATGATGATAATAACTTAAAGGTCTCATAAAATGCTCTACCACAAGTAAAAAATAAACTTTTATTGCTTGTCATTACATGTATATTAGTGAACCACATTTGAGGTATAGAAGCAATTTAAAACTGACTTGGACCTAAAAGTTAATTCCAATGACACCTGGTCAGGACCAAATTCTGTCTCAGTCAGCTTTGTGAACACCTACGCCTTACCTGAAAGCAATAAGTCTTATCATTTACCTTGATATTGGGGATTAAAAAAAAAAGTAATATTAGGATGCTGAGTTTCTTTTTCTAGTTCTAGGATTGGTGTGAATTAATTAGTGTTGTAGACAATGTTGTCATTCAACAAGTATAGCATTGAATTTGTGTTTTACACACCTTTCATAATTTTTTTCAGGTTTTAGAGCAAGTGCATCCATCATTGAGTGCTGAAGAGAGTGCCCTAGAGTATGTGGAATCATTATGCCTGAGATTACTCTCTACGCTGTGTGCAGCACCGACACCTAGAACTGTACAGGTAACTTTTGTGACATTACAGACCTTTAGAAGGCTTGTGGAGAGTACATAACGGTAGGCAGCAGCTTGGCTCTGCCCTTGGCATTGCTGAAGTCCTTTTGTGACATTACAGACCTTTAGAAGGCTTGTGGAGAGTACATAACGGTAGGCAACAGCTTGGCTCTGCCCTTGGCATTGCTGAAGTCCATGGGTGACAGTAACCACTCACCATCAGATGGGTCATATGCTAGTCTGCCTACAACGGCAGTAATTAAATAAAGAGACATAATGATAGATATATTCTATTTAGGTTGTGTGAGAGTCAAAGATACCATAATCTAGCTGTACTGAAATGCTATCATTAAGAACTCTTTTTGAATCTTTTTTGAATAATATTGTAATATTTATTGATTTTATTGAAATGATTTTATTAAAATGAAAAGAAATAAAAACCTGTCCATTTGAGTCTTATTAGTTGATGCAAGAAATTAATTGAATGTTATAAGTTGTATAAACACTCTCATGACTTTTGGGAAGAAAGAAATATTTTGAAAACTACAAATCCGGCTCATATATAAAAAAAAGGTAGTAAGATTACATACTATGTATGTATACCATGTATTTAAAACAGTGCAAAACTTCTTTAAATTTTATTGTTGTGATTTATAATACAATTGAGTTGTAAATCAAATGAAAATTCACCAGGATGTGGAAGACCGTGTGGCTAGAACATTCCCGACACCTTTGGACAAATGGGCTCCAGCTGACGCTCGGGATGCAGCCACTAATAAGCGACGGAGACCATTGCTCCCACATGACAGATTACACAACATGTTGCATAAGGTATATTCATATTTATGACATATATATAGCATATATGTTGAATTATCGCAGTAATACTGGTTGAAAAAAAAAACAAAATTAATATTACTGATTATGTAACTACAAATATTTTGGCTTTGTAGAAAATCAATCCAAATTCTGTTTTTTACTGTGGTAAGAAAACTGCTTAGTCTGAATTTAGAACATAAGTTCTCCTGTTTGTTTAGAAATTGTGATTTTTAATTATATATTTTCTTTACAGGAAGTGTTCCAATACAAAATTGACAGTTCAGTGTCAGTGTTCATGACTGCCATATTAGAATATGTTAGTGTCGACATACTAAAGTTGGCCGGAAATTTTGTTAAGAAAATGTCACAGAAGTCTGGTTATGATACTATAACCTGCCAGGACATAAAGACAGCCATGTGTGCTGATAAGGTAAGACATAAGACAGTTTACCAGTATGATGCACGGAGGAGAGAGTAATTGCAATAAATCGAAATTATACTGTCACAATGTGGGTGACATCATTCACTTAATATAATTTATGGTTTCTGGTAACTCGTTCGGTAGAGTCTGAGCTCATATTATTGTCTGCTAAGTACAGCTAGTATAGATTGTAAAATGTAAAATTTAATTTAAAATATGCACATCTATATCTATAAAGATATTTAATAATCTTTTAATTAACAGGTTTTAATGGATATGTTTTATCAAGAGACAGAATTGACAGTGGTGGAGAATTCCACTAGCACAGATAGGAGGGGCCGAAGGGGATCCCTCTCTTATGCAGAGCTGGTCCGAGACCTCATGACTGACGAGAAGCACTTCCTAAGGGACCTGCATCTCATAATAAGGGTCTTCAAAGAAGAGCTAGATAAAATACTGGATGGAGATACAAGGGTGGGTTTTACATAAAAATCTCTGATTAAATTTATAAAATAACTGCTTGAAGATGAGTAAACCTAGTATTGAGCAGCTATTCTTAATATCCCAGATTCACGTATGGAAAAACTAATCAAATTTATTTGTATTTAGTATTTTTTTTCTCTCTAAGCACCTGTCATTTTTGTGCATACTATGACATTGGCAAAGTCAATGCCAAAGGTGTTGTAGCCAAAATTCTTTATATCAAAGAAAAGGGTGCGTGTACTTATATGCGCGCGTAAGAAGTTATACTTTATTTTTATAAAGTTTATTTCTTTTTTTTTACAATTTAAATTTTAATGAATTTGAAAAAAAGTCGATTAAACAACATCCTCAAACACGCATATTGGACATCCCTTTTCTTGACATCGTATAAATTCTGTAATTCTCGGTACGGCTCGGAAAGTTCACCTGCGGCTATATTCTGGTGGTAGGACCTCTTGTGAGTCCGCACGGGTAGGTACCACCGCCCCGCCTATTTCTGCCGTGAAGCAGTAATGCGTTTCGGTTTGAAGGGTGGGACAGCCGTTGTGACTATACTGAGACCTTAGAACTATATCTCAAGGTGTGTGGCGCATTTACGTTGTAGATGTCTATGGGCTTCAGTAACCACTTAACACCAGGTGGGCTGTGAGTTCGTCCACACATCTAAGCAATAAAAATAAAAATAAAAAATTCAGACTCGCCAAGTTACGTCGGTCGTATTGTAATGAGCGATTTAGTGGGCAACTTCATTCTGTTAATTTTGTGTCACGGTGCGCGCGCATCGTAAAATTTCACTCATCAATTTTTCATAACGCACCTAAAGAAGTATAACTTCAAAAATTAATAATGTGATGATTTGACTTGAGGTACAAAGCTGACATAAGAGTAGCTAATATGTTACCGGGCTCTGACCGCGGGTGAAGATTGGACGTCAGGTGTGAGAGTGCAATGGGAGCTAATATATTGGATTTGTATGTTTATTGTCTTGGATGTTTTTTTTCAGACTCTGTCCCTGATTTTTGGCAATATAGTGGACATCTACGAACTGACTGTCACTTTACTGGGAAATTTGGAGGACGCCATGGAGATGTCAGAGGACTCTCCTTCACCATATATTGGAAGTTGTTTTGAAGGTAATATGGGATTATGTGTGATGAATATATGGTTGTTGAGATATGATTGACCTCCTAGTGGACATTCAGTACTCGAGTTCATACTTATTCATGTTTCAATCAAATATTCCCCCCAAATGAGTACAAGGGTATACTCCAAATCTGCACAGATGGTTAATCTTGTTTTCAGAAATGTCTTTTTAATTATCCTTCGACAACAGTTCTGCAGCCTCTAGTAAGCGGCGATAGAAATAACACATAATATGACATTTCAGAATTAGCTGAAGTGGAAGAGTTTCGTGCGTACGTCCGATACGCCAACATCGTCACCAGGAAGGAGTCCAGGGAGACCTTGCAGAACATCGTGGACGATCCGATCGTGAGTACACACTGGGGAGTGCGGCTCCGTGGACGGTTGGACTGTCGAACTGCTGTATGTCAGCAGAATGAAATCTGCCTGCAACCATTTTACCTGAGATTTCTTGTAAATTTCAGTTATCGGAAGGTCTCAAGACAGCCGGGCAGGGTTTCCTGCTGGCCACGAAGTACTACCTGCCCCGGTTGCTGCTGGCCCCCGTGGGACACGTGTTCCTGTACCACAAATACGTGCTCGCCCTGCTGCACGCCGCGCCCACGGTCGACGACCGGGAGAGCTTTAAACAGGTACCCTCACTCGGAAATTTAGTCGGATGATACAGACGAGGAGAGGTCCGCGGAAAGAAACTCCCAAAGAATTACTGGAGATCAATCACTCGGAATCGGAATTAATCTTTTGGAGACAATTTATTACAGTTATTTGGTTATTAGTAATTGAGCTGAAACATATTAGATCCGTTGAATGTGAAATACTTGCTCTGAAGTGGTCGAGTGGTCTGAGCCTTGCCCTCTCAATCCTAAGGTTCAATCTGCTTTGTAGGAAATTTGCTCAAAGATTGGAGTGTAGATTTTTATATCCTTTTATTTAATGATACCTGCTAAAATGGTTTCACGAATATCTATGATTTTCTAGTGTAACTTGAGCCCAGTTCGCTGAATGGCAACCACACGCGCGCCACCTGTCGCATCTGGACAACTGCTAAGACTAAAGCCAAACAGATAAACTTTCATTTGTATTGGATCCATTATAATCTGTAACGTTGAAATCACAGACCAACCTCTCTTGGATATGGCTCTGTTGTCCTGAAATGTTAGATCTTTTAATTGTCACCGGAGACGATTGGTCTCTTCAGGTGTTCTGTTTAAATATTAACAAACGTTTCTCTCCGGTATCGTTCATTGAAAAATACCTCAGTGAGGAATGTGTGCTTATCCAACAGATATTATAATGTTATTTAATTGCAATTTCAGGTTCAGTGCAATTTAGATCCGATCAAGAAATTACTAGATAAAGCATTGGGGAACGGACCGAAAATGTAAGTTATAGTTTTACTACAACTATTACTGGTGTTCACCGACACTCTTTGTTGACTGGAAGAGTCCTTACAATTGTTTCCTCGTTCTAATGGAGGTTCTTCCACTACCAACAGGACCTTGAAAGGTCCTGAGAACCTTTTACATACAAAGGAAACCGAGTTCTTTATTTCTTAGTCATCCAAGACATTGATCGCTGTGCAGGGACGGTACCCTGCGGATGGCGAGCAGGTCGCGCCGACAGCAAGCCATCGAGAAGTGCAACGAGCTGGCGCGGGTCGTGGACAACTGGGACAACCGGGACATCGGACAGTGCTGTAACGAATTCATCCGGGGTAAGTGCCCTGGCGGACCGGAGAAACATACTAGTAATCATTCGTTCGTTCTTTCATTCACTTTCCACCGACATTCGTTCTTTACAGAATAAAGAAGTAAATAATATTTTTTGTTAATTTGGGAATAACTATGGTTAACTAACTCTTGAAATTAAACTAAAAAGTTTATTGAATTGAACTCACTTTTACTAAACTGCCACTGGAAATACTCGCGACATAGACAACTTATTGACCTATACTATATAATTTCATTGTACCACACTTAAAGTGCAGCGTCTGTTCTCAAGAAAAAATTTATTCCTTAAGCCTAACTCTTCTTTAGTTTTTATGACAAAATTCAACATGATTCACTTTAAAATGGCGGATGTTTACTGAGTCCCCAAGGGACGCCCCCGTTACTCCTCTCTTAAACCGCTTATGTTATTGCAGAAGACATACTGTCGAAGATAGGGCCCGGCAAGAAGGTGGCCGAGCGGAGGGCCTACCTGTTCGACGGGCTGCTGCTGCTGTGCAAGCCCGCCACCAGCCTGGTCAGTCTCCATCCTGCATCCGGTAGCTCTCTGTCGCACCTCGCTATGTACCACTGACCGCTGGGTGACCTGACCGTGCAGGTGACGGTGAACAGCGGGGGCGGCGCCGGCGGGGTGGGCGCCGTGCAGCTCAAGCTCAAGGAGAAGCTGCACATCCGGAAGCTGGAGATCGTGGACCGGCCCGACACGGACGAGGCGCGACACCTGCTGGAGCTGTCCCCGCGCGTGGGCGGCCCGGTGGTGCTGGCGTGCGCGTCGGCGCCCGACAAGCGGAACTGGATGTGCGACCTCGTCATGCTCAACACCAAGCCCATGCTGGACCGGTTCCTCGAGAGCATCCTGTCGGAGCTGGAGCGGCGGCACCCGCTGCGGCTGCCCCCGCCGCGCCTGTACCGGTTCGCGGTGGCCGACGCGCCGCACAACATCCTGCTGGAGCAGCCGCCCGTGCGCCGCCCCGCGCTCGTGCCGCTCGTCAAGGGCGCCACGCTGCTCAAGCTGGTGGAGCGCCTCACGTACCACGTGTACGCCGACCTGGCGCTCGTGCGCACCTTCCTCACCACCTACCGCTCCTTCTGCGAGCCGCGGGAGCTGCTGGCGCTGCTCATCGAGCGGTTCCGCATCCCCGAGCCCGCCGACGTCTACGACAAGCCGCCCCCAGGTACCCAGCCCCCCGCCGCCACTACACTACACTGAACACATCGACCTGACTGTCCTCAGTTTAAACTTGCCAACAAACTTCACTCAATGTCTAACACGCATGCTTCATGTTATTGGTACATTTGTGGTGAGCCAGTAGGTTTGGCAAATGGCGTGTCGTACATTTACCAAGGATGCCAGCAAACCCAAACCCGCATTCAGCGGATGCTCTATATATAACTAACAGCATATATTTTGTTAACGCAAGCGCCAAGGACGAAAGTGAAGAAGGACGTTAGTCCTAGCGCGACGCTGCTAGACCTCGATATAGGTAACGTATACATCCACACTCTCCCCTAACATTCACGGTTATAAACAATAAATCCAGTAAAACTTATGATTGCTCCAATAGATATAACGTAGTGTGGTATTAAAACAAATCTTAATAGAATGGAACAAGAATCAGAGAGAAAGAATAAATGTATATAAAGTTGTAGTACATGTAGTGTGATATTGTTCTAATTTAAAGAAAGATAGTCCCATCTCTATGCACTGTCTGTTGGAACACTTTTCCAAAACCTACTTTTTTACCTTTTGGATTACTTTCATTAACACCAATGATCTATATATATAAAATTATTCTTATATACTATTGTGATATTGTTTTCAACATTAAAATCCGTAAAGAAGAAGTTAGGTATTAAATGTATTAATGATGTCCTACCCTCCAACCCATTGTGCTGTACGTTGCAAGCTGGATGATGTTTTGAAGTAATTATTAGTGTTATTCTGGATTTTCAAATATACCTAGTCAGGTCATAAATTCTGTCACACGTTTAATGTAAAATAATTGAAACAAGTTTATTCATTATGTAACCATTCATATACCAAAATGAACTTAACAAAACATAGATTCTTATGACACTAAAGTTTATTCAAAATTACCTCCGTGATTTTGAATACAGGCCTTCAATCTGCGCGGCCAGTCGTCTATCGCAGCACGAACGAGGTCCATGTCAATATCGGCGGCTGCCTTAATCAAGGATGTCTTGAGTGACTCCAAATTGGGATGAGGCTTTGAGCACGCCTTTTCCTCCAAGTGTTGCCATATCTTGTAATCTAACGGATTCAAATTTGGACTGGAGCAGGGCCAGTCTTCGTGCCGGATGAAGTCGATTTCACGCGCCGCCAGCCAGTCTTGTGTGCTCTTCGCTCTATGAGCTGGCGCCGAATCTTGTTGGAATACCCAGTGCCTGTTATTGAACATGGTATGAGAAACAGGTTCCACAAGGTTCGTCAGGACTGTATTTTGATACACAACTGCATTCGTTTTTACACCTTTCTCACAAAAATGTACCTCTGTTAAGCCCCAATAAGAAACTCCCAACCATACCATGAGCGAGGATGGAAAATAACCTCGTTGGACACGCGGAATACGGTTGCTCGCTTCTTCACTACTGTGTGCGTACACCTTATCATTTTGTTTGTTGTAGCTCTCTTCTACGGTAAAAATTTTTTCATCCGAAAAAAGAATTTCCCGATATTTTTTTCCCGCGTACCGCTTCAACAAAGCGCGGTATCTCTTCAGTCTCAGGTCCATTAGACGAGCATTCAAACGATGTCCTGTTTTTCTTCGATATGCCCGAAGCCCTAAGTCTTCATTTAACACCATTTTCACCGTGGTTCTGCTTAACCCCATCTGAAGGGCCAACAGTTTCTGCTTACGTATGGGATTTCTTTGAATTCGCGCCTTCACAGCTTTTATCACTGCTGGAGTCCTAACAGACCGAGGGCGACCACTTCTTGACCTGTCATCTACACTAGAGTCTTCATTGTATCGTTTGATGGTACGATAAACGAATTTTTTGGTTATATTCAAAATTTTCAGTATGTTAAAAGTTTGAATTGGCGCGTAACCGTAACGATGCAACGCAATAACTGCAACACGGTCTTCTTTAAGCGTCCACTCCATATTTAAAAATGAGTAAAATTCTAAAAGTATACATTTTTATTTTCATGAACAATTCGAAATTCGAATTCAATAAACTTTTTTGTGGCCAGCATTCTAAAAGAACAGTTTTTACTGTGTGACAATACTTATGACCTGACTAGTTATAAAAAATATTTTGTTTCGAAGTCAATGTATGCTGTGTGCTGGAAATCTGCTCGCCAACATGTCTGTGAGCTTGTTTGCTAAATTTGAAACAAAAACTTACTAGAGGGTAGACAGAAAAGAATACGCAGTGAATAATGACGTTGATTGCACAATTCGCAGCGGAGAGCATAGAGAGCGTGGCCAGCAGCGACGCCGAGAAGCTCAGCAAGAACACCGTGAGGGAAGACTGGAAGAGGTACAGGAAGGAGTTCCAGCAGCCCGTCAAGTTTAGGTGAGCTCTTACTGTCTCGTGTCCTCCGGGGCCGCAGACCAGCTCGGTGATTGCTGACCCCAGCGGTGTACTCTTGTTGCAGGGTTATTAACGTTATTAGACACTGGGTGGATCAACACTTTTATGATTTCGAAAGAGATCCCGAGCTTTTGGACGAGCTCCGAGAGTTCCTGGAGTCCGTCGACGGGAAACCCATGAGGAAGTGGGTCCAGAGCGTGCTCAAGACCTTGCAGAGGAAGGTACGTCTGAACCTCTAGGAAAACTCGCAGTCAATATGTTTTACTTTACTAATGTCCTTTGAACCAGCAGTCAATGTAACGCAAGGGTCAATGGCCCCAAGCTGTCTGGATTACACTGCGTGCTCACGAAATATTCATTTATTAAAATGATAGATAGCTTAGTGGTAAGGAGAGTGTAGAGCGTGCGTGTGTTGTGACGGTAGAGCCAGCCGGCGGAGGGCGAGGGCGCGGTGTCGCACGTGTTGGACCGGGCGCCCCCCGCCGTGCTGCGCGCGGGGCGGGCAGAGTGTAGAGCGTGCGTGTGTTGTGACGGTAGAGCCAGCCGGCGGAGGGCGAGGGCGCGGTGTCGCACGTGTTGGACCGGGCGCCCCCCGCCGTGCTGCGCGCGGGGCGGGCAGAGTGTAGAGCGTGCGTGTGTTGTGACGGTAGAGCCAGCCGGCGGAGGGCGAGGGCGCGGTGTCGCACGTGTTGGACCGGGCGCCCCCCGCCGTGCTGCGCGCGGGGCGGGCAGAGTGTAGAGCGTGCGTGTGTTGTGACGGTAGAGCCAGCCGGCGGAGGGCGAGGGCGCGGTGTCGCACGTGTTGGACCGGGCGCCCCCCGCCGTGCTGCGCGCGGGGCGGGCAGAGTGTAGAGCGTGCGTGTGTTGTGACTGTAGAGCCAGCCGGCGGAGGGCGAGGGCGCGGTGTCGCACGTGTTCGACCGGGCGCCCCCCGCCGTGCTGCGCGCGGGGCGGGCAGAGTGTAGAGCGTGCGTGTGTTGTGACGGTAGAGCCAGCCGGCGGAGGGCGAGGGCGCGGTGTCGCACGTGTTGGACCGGGCGCCCCCCGCCGTGCTGCGCGCGGGGCGGGCAGAGTGTAGAGCGTGCGTGTGTTGTGACGGTAGAGCCAGCCGGCGGAGGGCGAGGGCGCGGTGTCGCACGTGTTCGACCGGGCGCCCCCCGCCGTGCTGCGCGCGGGGCGGGCAGAGTGTAGAGCGTGCGTGTGTTGTGACGGTAGAGCCAGCCGGCGGAGGGCGAGGGCGCGGTGTCGCACGTGTTGGACCGGGCGCCCCCGCCGTGCTGCGCGCGGGGCGGGCAGAGTGTAGAGCGTGCGTGTGTTGTGACGGTAGAGCCAGCCGGCGGAGGGCGAGGGCGCGGTGTCGCACGTGTTGGACCGGGCGCCCCCCGCCGTGCTGCGCGCGGGGCGGGCAGAGTGTAGAGCGTGCGTGTGTTGTGACGGTAGAGCCAGCCGGCGGAGGGCGAGGGCGCGGTGTCGCACGTGTTGGACCGGGCGCCCCCCGCCGTGCTGCGCGCGGGGCGGGCAGAGTGTAGAGCGTGCGTGTGTTGTGACGGTAGAGCCAGCCGGCGGAGGGCGAGGGCGCGGTGTCGCACGTGTTCGACCGGGCGCCCCCCGCCGTGCTGCGCGCGGGGCGGGCAGAGTGTAGAGCGTGCGTGTGTTGTGACGGTAGAGCCAGCCGGCGGAGGGCGAGGGTGCGGTGTCGCACGTGTTGGACCGGGCGCCCCCGCCGTGCTGCGCGCGGGGCGGGCAGAGTGTAGAGCGTGCGTGTGTTGTGACGGTAGAGCCAGCCGGCGGAGGGCGAGGGCGCGGTGTCGCACGTGTTGGACCGGGCGCCCCCCGCCGTGCTGCGCGCGGGGCGGGCAGAGTGTAGAGCGTGCGTGTGTTGTGACGGTAGAGCCAGCCGGCGGAGGGCGAGGGCGCGGTGTCGCACGTGTTGGACCGGGCGCCCCCCGCCGTGCTGCGCGCGGGGCGGGCAGAGTGTAGAGCGTGCGTGTGTTGTGACGGTAGAGCCAGCCGGCGGAGGGCGAGGGCGCGGTGTCGCACGTGTTGGACCGGGCGCCCCCCGCCGTGCTGCGCGCGGGGCGGGCAGAGTGTAGAGCGTGCGTGTGTTGTGACGGTAGAGCCAGCCGGCGGAGGGCGAGGGCGCGGTGTCGCACGTGTTGGACCGGGCGCCCCCGCCGTGCTGCGCGCGGGGCGGGCAGAGTGTAGAGCGTGCGTGTGTTGTGACGGTAGAGCCAGCCGGCGGAGGGCGAGGGCGCGGTGTCGCACGTGTTGGACCGGGCGCCCCCCGCCGTGCTGCGCGCGGGGCGGGCAGAGTGTAGAGCGTGCGTGTGTTGTGACGGTAGAGCCAGCCGGCGGAGGGCGAGGGCGCGGTGTCGCACGTGTTGGACCGGGCGCCCCCCGCCGTGCTGCGCGCGGGGCGGGCAGAGTGTAGAGCGTGCGTGTGTTGTGACTGTAGAGCCAGCCGGCGGAGGGCGAGGGCGCGGTGTCGCACGTGTTCGACCGGGCGCCCCCCGCCGTGCTGCGCGCGGGGCGGGCAGAGTGTAGAGCGTGCGTGTGTTGTGACGGTAGAGCCAGCCGGCGGAGGGCGAGGGCGCGGTGTCGCACGTGTTGGACCGGGCGCCCCCCGCCGTGCTGCGCGCGGGGCGGGCAGAGTGTAGAGCGTGCGTGTGTTGTGACGGTAGAGCCAGCCGGCGGAGGGCGAGGGCGCGGTGTCGCACGTGTTCGACCGGGCGCCCCCCGCCGTGCTGCGCGCGGGGCGGGCAGAGTGTAGAGCGTGCGTGTGTTGTGACGGTAGAGCCAGCCGGCGGAGGGCGAGGGCGCGGTGTCGCACGTGTTGGACCGGGCGCCCCCCGCCGTGCTGCGCGCGGGGCGGGCAGAGTGTAGAGCGTGCGTGTGTTGTGACGGTAGAGCCAGCCGGCGGAGGGCGAGGGCGCGGTGTCGCACGTGTTGGACCGGGCGCCCCCCGCCGTGCTGCGCGCGGGGCGGGCAGAGTGTAGAGCGTGCGTGTGTTGTGACGGTAGAGCCAGCCGGCGGAGGGCGAGGGCGCGGTGTCGCACGTGTTGGACCGGGCGCCCCCCGCCGTGCTGCGCGCGGGGCGGGCAGAGTGTAGAGCGTGCGTGTGTTGTGACGGTAGAGCCAGCCGGCGGAGGGCGAGGGCGCGGTGTCGCACGTGTTCGACCGGGCGCCCCCCGCCGTGCTGCGCGCGGGGCGGGCAGAGTGTAGAGCGTGCGTGTGTTGTGACGGTAGAGCCAGCCGGCGGAGGGCGAGGGTGCGGTGTCGCACGTGTTGGACCGGGCGCCCCCCGCCGTGCTGCGCGCGGGGCGGGCAGAGTGTAGAGCGTGCGTGTGTTGTGACGGTAGAGCCAGCCGGCGGAGGGCGAGGGCGCGGTGTCGCACGTGTTGGACCGGGCGCCCCCCGCCGTGCTGCGCGCGGGGCGGGCAGAGTGTAGAGCGTGCGTGTGTTGTGACGGTAGAGCCAGCCGGCGGAGGGCGAGGGCGCGGTGTCGCACGTGTTGGACCGGGCGCCCCCCGCCGTGCTGCGCGCGGGGCGGGCAGAGTGTAGAGCGTGCGTGTGTTGTGACGGTAGAGCCAGCCGGCGGAGGGCGAGGGCGCGGTGTCGCACGTGTTCGACCGGGCGCCCCCCGCCGTGCTGCGCGCGGGGCGGGCAGAGTGTAGAGCGTGCGTGTGTTGTGACGGTAGAGCCAGCCGGCGGAGGGCGAGGGCGCGGTGTCGCACGTGTTGGACCGGGCGCCCCCCGCCGTGCTGCGCGCGGGGCGGGCAGAGTGTAGAGCGTGCGTGTGTTGTGACGGTAGAGCCAGCCGGCGGAGGGCGAGGGCGCGGTGTCGCACGTGTTGGACCGGGCGCCCCCCGCCGTGCTGCGCGCGGGGCGGGCAGAGTGTAGAGCGTGCGTGTGTTGTGACGGTAGAGCCAGCCGGCGGAGGGCGAGGGCGCGGTGTCGCACGTGTTGGACCGGGCGCCCCCCGCCGTGCTGCGCGCGGGGCGGGCAGAGTGTAGAGCGTGCGTGTGTTGTGACGGTAGAGCCAGCCGGCGGAGGGCGAGGGCGCGGTGTCGCACGTGTTCGACCGGGCGCCCCCCGCCGTGCTGCGCGCGGGGCGGGCAGAGTGTAGAGCGTGCGTGTGTTGTGACGGTAGAGCCAGCCGGCGGAGGGCGAGGGTGCGGTGTCGCACGTGTTGGACCGGGCGCCCCCCGCCGTGCTGCGCGCGGGGCGGGCAGAGTGTAGAGCGTGCGTGTGTTGTGACGGTAGAGCCAGCCGGCGGAGGGCGAGGGCGCGGTGTCGCACGTGTTCGACCGGGCGCCCCCCGCCGTGCTGCGCGCGGGGCGGGCAGAGTGTAGAGCGTGCGTGTGTTGTGACGGTAGAGCCAGCCGGCGGAGGGCGAGGGCGCGGTGTCGCACGTGTTGGACCGGGCGCCCCCCGCCGTGCTGCGCGCGGGGCGGGCAGAGTGTAGAGCGTGCGTGTGTTGTGACGGTAGAGCCAGCCGGCGGAGGGCGAGGGCGCGGTGTCGCACGTGTTCGACCGGGCGCCCCCCGCCGTGCTGCGCGCGGGGCGGGCAGAGTGTAGAGCGTGCGTGTGTTGTGACGGTAGAGCCAGCCGGCGGAGGGCGAGGGCGCGGTGTCGCACGTGTTGGACCGGGCGCCCCCCGCCGTGCTGCGCGCGGGGCGGGCAGAGTGTAGAGCGTGCGTGTGTTGTGACGGTAGAGCCAGCCGGCGGAGGGCGAGGGCGCGGTGTCGCACGTGTTCGACCGGGCGCCCCCCGCCGTGCTGCGCGCGGGGCGGGCAGAGTGTAGAGCGTGCGTGTGTTGTGACGGTAGAGCCAGCCGGCGGAGGGCGAGGGCGCGGTGTCGCACGTGTTGGACCGGGCGCCCCCCGCCGTGCTGCGCGCGGGGCGGGCAGAGTGTAGAGCGTGCGTGTGTTGTGACGGTAGAGCCAGCCGGCGGAGGGCGAGGGCGCGGTGTCGCACGTGTTGGACCGGGCGCCCCCCGCCGTGCTGCGCGCGGGGCGGGCAGAGTGTAGAGCGTGCGTGTGTTGTGACGGTAGAGCCAGCCGGCGGAGGGCGAGGGCGCGGTGTCGCACGTGTTCGACCGGGCGCCCCCCGCCGTGCTGCGCGCGGGGCGGGCAGAGTGTAGAGCGTGCGTGTGTTGTGACGGTAGAGCCAGCCGGCGGAGGGCGAGGGCGCGGTGTCGCACGTGTTGGACCGGGCGCCCCCCGCCGTGCTGCGCGCGGGGCGGGCAGAGTGTAGAGCGCGCGTGTGTTGTGACGGTAGAGCCAGCCGGCGGAGGGCGAGGGCGCGGTGTCGCACGTGTTCGACCGGGCGCCCCCCGCCGTGCTGCGCGCGGGGCGGGCAGAGTGTAGAGCGTGCGTGTGTTGTGACGGTAGAGCCAGCCGGCGGAGGGCGAGGGCGCGGTGTCGCACGTGTTGGACCGGGCGCCCCCCGCCGTGCTGCGCGCGGGGCGGGCAGAGTGTAGAGCGTGCGTGTGTTGTGACGGTAGAGCCAGCCGGCGGAGGGCGAGGGCGCGGTGTCGCACGTGTTCGACCGGGCGCCCCCCGCCGTGCTGCGGCACGTGTCGGACCCCGAGCGCTGCGACTGGCACCCGCTGGCGCTGCACCCGCTCGAGCTCGCCAGGCAGATCACGTTGCTGCACTTCCATCTCTACAGGCAGGTCTGTATGCTTCTCTCATATTCACACAACCAAGCTTATTCAAATTTCATAACCGGTCAGTCTGAATCAGCGACCAGGGTTCTGTGTCCGGCGGTGGGCGAGTGGGAACTGTCTAGAATGCTGTAGACGTCCACGGAGCGATCGCGTCAGTCTCACTTGTAGCTCTACTAAACATATCCGGAGCTAAAGAAACGAACAAAATCGTTGTCTGATAAGTGTCCCACAAGAAAGTACGTATTTGGTCAACATCTAGCGTCCCCGGGGGACCGCGGACAGGGTGTCCATGATGTCAGGGGGGGAGGTTGGTTCAGTGCTGGGAGTGCCTAAAGCCCCGAAAGGGGACCGGGAGGGTCCGATAGGGTTCGTAGGAGGTGCGCGGCTGGACACCGCCTGCCCTCTTGGAGTAATACATAAATATGTCTCTTGTCTCTTGCGCGATATAAAAACATCTATATTTTTCAAGGTAAAACCTTCAGAGCTGGTCAGCGCCGTGTGGACGAAAAAAGACAAGGAGAAGACTAGCCCTAACCTGTTGAAGATTATAAAGCATACGACCAACGTGAGTGGGACGCACATCTTCCTCCTCTCTCTTCTCTCCTCTCTTCTATCTCCTTAAAAGGCTTAAGTAATGATTTCTCGCTGAGTATTGTGTTCCGGTGGTGGGTGGTGAAGAGAGAAGTCTCATGGTGGTCCAAACCATCCCTCCCAGAATATAAGCACAGAGCTCGAGGACTTGTTAACGTTCGCACTAGATGCTTGTCAATCCGTCGCGTCGCCTTACTGTCAGCTGGATATTGTCGATGTGTAGCGATTTAGTCTATGTCAAATGCCAAATTAGATATTAATAACAAGAAACGAGACAATATCTATATTAAAGTCATGCATATTAATTATCGGTAATTTAATTAGACGAGCTGATAAAAATAGCTGGTACCCGCTGGCCGTAAATAGCCCAAGATAAAGATACATGGTATTCTTTAGAGGAGGCCTTCACCTTCATTTGAGGAGGGTTCATGTAAACAAACTTTTATATTTACACACTATAAACTTTTTTTAAAAGCACTATCTACATTTATAATTTTCTAAACGAGGGGAGGGAGGGAAGAGGGATGAGAGGAGGAAGGAGAAAGGGGTAAACAAGTGTAAACAGCATCACTATTATTTTTTCTTCTTTCATTTTTTGTTTCTTTTTTCTTTTCTTCTTTATAATTTCTTCTTCATACTTGAAACGTGTATGTAACCTATTATTTGCATGAAATAAAAGGCTTATTATTATTTATTATAATTGAATTGATTGTGACATCTTGGCGATGCAGTTCACGCGCTGGATGGAGAAGTGGATAGTGGAGAGCGAGAACCTGGAGGAGCGCGTGGCGGTGGTGTGCCGCGTGCTGGAGCTGGGCGTGGCGCTGCTGCACCTCAACAACTTCAACGGCGTGCTGGCCGTCGTGGCCGCCGCCGGCAGCGCCTCCGTGCACAGACTCCGGGCCACCTTCCAGGTCCTCACCGTGCACATAACATGCAACTACCGAAACCATACTAATTATTTGGAATGAGACAGATTGTGACGTTAATAATAACTCCGCAGTTGATTCCTCTCCGCCTACAAAAATACCTCGAGGAGCTCCGGGAGCTGAACACAGATCACTTCCGGAGATACCAGGAGAGGCTGAGGAGTATCAACCCTCCGTGCGTCCCCTTCTTCGGCATGTACCTCACCAACATCCTGCACATCGAGGAGGGGAACCTGGGTGAGTTGACACCAGGTCCGGCCGCCTCCTCGCGAGTAGACGCGTGTCTGGCATCGCGCGGGGTGAGGAGGGAGCAAAACGTTAATAACAAATGTGATTGTTTCAGACTACCTTCCGAATTCCGAATTAATAAATTTCTCGAAGCGAAGAAAAGTGGCGGAGATCACGGGCGAGATCCAGCAGTACCAGAACCAGCCCTACTGCCTCACCGTGGAGCCCAGGACCAGGGTGGGTGCCGGCCCGGATCGCTAGTATAATTTGTTGAATTAAAATTTAATGTGTATAATTGAGGAGCATAAAATATTTAAAAAAACAATTTTAAAGGAATAATGAATAAAATATTCGAAATAACTTAAAGACTTCTTTGAAGACAAATAAATGATCGATATTTTTTTTTAGAATGTAACTTTAAAATCAATAGTAATAAAAAAATCATGGCCAGATTTACTAGCTACTATACACAAGTATCTTACATAACTTAGGAAGTAAGTAATAAGTAAATAACTAATTCTAGTGTGTTTTCCTTTTCACAGGCATTCCTGGAGTCGCTGGATCCCTTTCCTGGGAAAGACGACATCGAGATCACTAATTATTTGTACAACAAAAGTCTGGAAATAGAGCCCCGGCCGCCGGTCAAACAGATGCCGAAGTATGTAAGTGCCGCCCCCCTCGCCCCGCGCAGCACCCCCGCACGCCGTGACGTCACTACTACCTGATCAATGCTCTCAGTTCAGTAATTAGTATTGAGTTTGGTTAGCGCGAGGCGAGGCGTTTAACTCGGTCTGATTGCAGCCCAGGAAGTACCCGGACCTGTCGCTGAAGCAGGTGAAGGCCAGCCGGAGGAACCAGCACGACCACTCCACCTGCGACGACAACCTCAGTGAGTCCGCGTACAAGTGACCTAACCCACAATTCTTCATATTGATGAAACCTATTCTATCCCTGGTTCCGCCCGTAGACAACAGATGGCGCTGTTAACATTATTTGGCGCGTGTCGCTTTTACCTGCGAAGCAGTGTAAAAGTAAATTCGAACCGCGTTATCTTCATACTAACTGTGGTAAGCTTAGACCACTTTTGCGCTGACGACCTCAACGGTACTGCTGCCACCCGAGTGGTCATATCGTCGTCAGACTTGTAAACCTCAACTAACAGTCCAACGGGTACCCCACCCTTCAAACCAGATTGCATTATTGCTTCGTGGTAGGAATAGGGTGAAACCACCGGTGGGGGCCCACAAGATCCTCCATCACCAGTAAAAACAATTGGACATAATATTTTTTTTTATGGATTTTATTACCTGGTAACTAAGACCTTTAAGTCATGTCTTATTTTAATTTATATTCTTATTTTTATGAAAAATGATAATACAGAGTGAAATGAAATGAAATTAAGATGATTAATTTGAGACATTAATGTCCGGGATGGAATTAAATGAAATGAGATGATATGGGATGAAATATAATCTCAGTAACATGGTGGTCATTTACTGAATTTTTTTTTGTGGACTTTTTGGGGGATCCCGAGAAGCTACGTCCAGCGGCTTTGTTTCATGTTTCAACATTTGTGCACTTTCACAGATATTAAACAGTTAATAAACCACCGTTATTACACATTTAAACCTTAAGATATCCCTAATAGACAAAATAAAACAAATCACACAACTTCACTCCTCGCGTTCCCGCCAAAAAGTCGATTGGACATGACTGTCAGTGTCACTTTGACATGTCAGCCGGCACACCCCCGAGTCCAACAATTTATCACTTACAGAACAATTGTGTTACTTATGTCCGTGGCTTGCGTGAGCGATCGTGAGTACTAGCAATAAAACTGACCGTGACCATCCCCCCCCACAGGCGTGTCGCAGCTGTCCCCCACGGGCAGCTCGTGGGACGGCGCGTCGGTGGCGTCGCTGCCCATGCACCACGACGACCACAGAGGTTAGTGCTCGCACACGTTTTACGTCTTACACTAGCCTTGTCCTATGAGCACTCATGATTACTTGTAAGTGTGCCACGCACATTTCATTAAGGACAATAGACTATAATGTTAACACTCGTTCATATCAAAATAATATTAAGTGTTGAGCCTTCATGAGCACTGACTTAGGTTGGAGCTCACAGATAGTTTTTAAAGCGTCGCCCCCGCAGCCCCCTAGTGGCGCGCTCGACTGAATAGATAGATGTGACCGGGAGAGGGTCGCACACTTCTTTGTTTTAGTGAAAATGAAAATGAAAATGAAAAAATATTTGAAAATGGAATGGAGTGAACTATTCATTATAATTGTTTCTGCGTTTTGTTGAGTCTAACCTTGCGTTGCGCCCCGCGTCGTGTCGCAGGCGGCAGGGCGGAGGCCGGCAGCCCCAAGGCCGACGCGCGCTCGCTCAGCCAGCTCAGCCTCTTCGACAAGAAGCTCAATCTGTTCGACAAGGGCAGGAGCCACAGGTGAGCATCCCCCCCCCCCTGCCCCGCGGCTCACGGGTGATTACTCATGACTAATGAAACTGAATTGTTCGCACAGGAACAGCGAGCCGCCCTCCCCCAGGGACAAGCACTCCCCCAGGCACGACCGGTGAGTGGACCACGCACTGTGCGTTTCACTAGAGTAATTTTAGCTGTGAGCATTCATAAATGTTCATGACCATCAATTAATTTTGAATTAAAATGAAGACATTGACTCGCATACAATGACAACACGCACACACTAGCAACGGTCCCCCCCGTTGTCCGCAGGCCGGCGCCCGTCGAGAGAAAACCACAGAACTTATCGCCCCGGAACCCCATCGTCGACGCCGACTCCTTCTACACGAGCCGACACAGCCTCGAGCTCGGCGCCAGGAAGCACGAGGTGAGCGTCCCCCGCCCCCAACCCCCCGCCCCCGCCCCGCCCCCGCCCCGCGCTAACCGCACCGAGTGTCCCGCAGAGTAAAGAGGAGAGCGTGCCCCCCCTGCTGCCGCGACACAGCGAGCCACCCCCAGCCCCGCCGCGCCGGATAGACACCCACCATGGTAAGTTGCGCTGTTTTTATCCGATAGTCGGTCGTGAGCGTTCATGAGTTTTCGTGGTGTTGTGTATAATGCGTTTCAAATAAGAATACAGATGGACCTGCGCCATATTGTGACTTCATAGCCGTCAAATCGAAAAGAATAGGTAAAGTCAGTAAAAAAGTTAGAAAATTTTAAATATTAATTTATAATCCAAATCTTAGAGTTCACCGATTCCACCCATCCCATTGCTTGAGTAATCATCATCATCGTCGCCCATCCATAGATTATAGGGCCCGATAGTGTTACAGACTTGGTTTTTAAATAGGTGGGATTTTTTTGAAGTTATACTTCCTTAGGCGCGTTATGAAAAATTTATGAGAGTGAAATTTTACGATGCGCGCGCACCGTGACACAAAATTAACAGAATGAAGTTGCCCACTAAATCGCTCATTACAATACGACCGGCGTAACTTGGCGAGTCTGAATATAGCCGCAGGTGAACTTACGCGCATGTACACTCGTAAAAAATGCTACCAACAAAACAGAAATGGAACCTCTGTTAGTGGCGCATGTTGGCGCGCACGCCGCCTCTGGTCACTGGGTATTTATGTTTATAATATTTATCCACATGCTTTGAGTTTCTACATTTAAAACACGTGTTTTCATTTTGTTTTCATTATACAAGTGCGAATTTTATATGTGCGTCTGAATTATAATCAGAAGTGATTTAAATTGAATATTTAAATCAATACTAATTAATATTAGAAAATATTTGTAATTTTGTGTGTAATTAATATTAGAAAACTGTGCTCATCAACCTTCCTAAGTGCTTCAATACAATTGATTAGGTATTATTTAGTAATATAAATGACAAAGTTATTATTTAATATAATTCATACTAAATATTATTAAATTATTAACGTTAAATATTTATTATTAATTATTTAATATTAAAAAAAAAGAAATAAATTTAATAAAAATAAAGTATAACTTCTTACGCGCGTACATAAGTACACGCACCCTTTTTTTATATAATCTAAATGCATACTTAATTAACCTCGACCAGCACTCAACATATCAAGAAAATTATAGAGGTGTGTATGTTTCATTAAAACAAACATATTAATAGCTTTCATAATTAGACAAAATATTCACTAAAAATAGTTTTTTTGTTTGTTGCTGTCCTTACTTTTTTATCGAACTTCAACAGATCAAGATCACTGACGTGCAAATTCTTATTCGAAACGCTCTATATACGTTATTAGCGAAGTTCTAAAAATTTATATATATGAAAAATCTGAGCTATTAATTATACAATTTGATTATGAGCCATGCCCGCCCCCGCCCCCGCCCCGTGTTGACACTAACCCAACTGTCGGTGCAGCGGCGCCGGGCGAGCAGCCGCCGGAGCCCCCGGACCGGCCGCAGCCCAGCCCCCAGCACTGCGAGCTCCTCAGGTGAGTGCGCGCGACTCCTCCACAGGACCCCTGTTCGACTTGAGGCAAAGGGCGAGTTTTCATTTCATCTCATCTCGTTCCACTCAATTTCATCCCAATCGATTAAAGACTCCAATAAATGAACTGCATCTCATTTATGTATTTTATAGTAAATGATTTTTATAAACTCTACACTGGCAACAATGGCGTTGAAAGCCAATACTTAAATAAAGACGAAAACGTGGTTCCCAAGCGTTAGATTAATGACCCACCATCTTTTTCAATAGAACCAGGTCTTATTGCGTTAAGTCGATCTAGCCTCGAGGACAATGCAGCGTCCATACGGCAGGCTTACTGGTAGTAGGACCTGTTGTGAGTCCGCGCGGGTAGGTACCTCCGCCGGCCCATTTTTACCGTGAAGCAGTAATGCGTTTCGGTTTGAATATCTCAAGGTGGGTGGCGCATTTACGTCGTAGATGTCAATGGGCTCCAGTAACCACATAAAACCAGGTGGGCTGTGAGCTCGTCCACCCATCTCCTCCCTTCGTGCGTCGTATTCCTCAGTTCTGAGGGTCGTGACCTTTACTGAGCACTTTTGTTAGGGCTGTGAGGTTTCGTGATGTTGAGGGTTTACTGTGCGCTCTCCTCCGGAAACCTCATCAGAGTGGTCAATAAAATACTGAGTATAATTGTATGTTTATTCGCGTCAGCGACCGCGGTGGATCGCTGCACGTTAACCACTGACTGACTAAAGTATGCTGCTCATTATTATATGCACAATAACTGCATAGTAAGCTAAGCGGGGCGGGGTATCATTCCCCTACAGGACTATGTTCCTCCATTCACTTCTGTCCTCCGCGCAGTGGATAGCGACATTGATGCTGGATTCCAAAGTCGTCTTAATCTGATCGGACCAGCGCATGGGACTACGCCCCCTAGGCCTCTTTCCTTCCACTTTGCCGGTGATGAGAAGTCTTTCGACATTGTCACCCATCTAAGCAATAAAAAAAAAGGTCATTTCGTAGAATACATATATTGTTATCCTTAGGGGAATAAATTTATAAGATTTGTGAGAAAAAAAGGCCTAATAACAAAAATAAATACATGTAGAGACGTCAGCTGAACGTAGACTCATTCCTCGTTTCGCTGTGTCCGCAGCCGCCCGGTTCAGTTGACACCCCCGCCTGTGGCGCTAAGCTATCCGAGCCTCACTAACCGTCTCCATGGACCTCACCAAACTAGTCCAAAAGACAAACTGGACGCGTTTTTTTTATTTTATTTTTTCCTATGCTGGTAGCCTTGAGGTGAGCTCACGGGCCTCAAACCTAACGACGTTGCTAAAACTGGCCCTAGCAAGTGCTTCACAGAATCTACCACCGGATCGGAAACACGACCCGGTAAGAAGATCCGGCGAGAAACTCAGTGGGCTGTGTCTGTGGGTTAATTTACTGAGGTTGTCCTCAGTGAATTAACCCACAGCCCACTGATTTAGCCTACGAGCCCTAGCGACGGGCTCGACGAGAAAGATGATCAGTCCTTGAGGTACTTAAGAGCACCGTTAGTGGATCGGGATGATCTGAAATGACGTGGTGGACGTGTGTTCGTTCATCACGACCACGGCACGCTCCCGTGTACCAGCTCTCAACGTCGTCAGAGCTCTCCCAGCCCTGGTGGCTTTTCAAAGCCCTCCGATAATCTCGTGGCGCAGTTACAACGTAACCCGACACTCGGCTGGTCTGTGAAAACGTCGAATCTATTTTCGTAATTGTCACGATAAGTAGCGATAATGACATGGGTTAGTTTGTTTATGTCACTGCGCCGACAGACCAGACTCTGATTGACGAGATATCGTGACCGTATAGTGCCGATGTCAGCAATTACTTACCTAGTTCCTTCCAATAGGCCTTCGTAGGCGACGAGAATTCCTTAAAAAGCCTCTGTCATATTATTGTCATATCCTAGTGACGTGCTCGAGGCCTCTTCACTGAAGTGCCCCGTGTATATGTATCAAGGATCCTGCACCGTTTACTGGTGGTAGGTTGTATTGAATCCACGCGGATGTGCACAACCGTCCTGCCTATTTGCACAGTGAAGCAGCCTCGTGTTAGCGGCGTGGCATTGTTCACGCCAAATAATAAGCGAGCAAATCGGCGTGCGTTTATTAGTATACAATTCGATAAGGTTTTTATCAAAGTAACACAATACAGTTGCGAACGAATGGGATGTGTCGGCAGAGTTACTCTCGACCTTTCGCAGACCCACAGCGACGCGGAGAGGTAACGTGCCTACTCATTATTTTATTGCGAACGCTTTACTGATCGGTTGGTACGGAAGGAGCTTGCGGCCCACAGACATCACTACGTGTTCGCCGCCCGCGCCTTGAGTTGTAAGGTCGAAGGTAGGCGACGGAAACAGGCAGGACGGTTGCATCTGCTCGAGTGAGGTCACAGCATCACACCACCAGTGTAGAGTACCGATTATGTTCTAATTTTCAATGATTGTTCTTAATTTGCATCGAAGATGTTGAGTGTACCAGTGGCTCCAGCACTCGCCGCCATCTCTCACCATATTCACTCTTGCACCAAAGATCTCGTAACGATTAAACGACTAGATGTGTCTCACGGTTTCACCCGCGCTTCATTTGTAATTCAAAATGAAACTTGTTGCTTTTCTCTGGGGTAATATATAGTATATTGAGTTGCTTCTCACTCTCCCGTCCATAAACGACCAGTTGATTTGTTCACGTTTGTACGAGAAATTGCCTATACCCGTATATACCCAGCGTTGCCCGGACCGTGTCGCGGTTTAACTGTAAGCTGTATTTGTCCGAAACTTCACCCGAATCAGTAGAGCCATGTTTGTGTCAGATTGTATTTATTTCATTGATGTAAATGCCACACAATTCCTTACGTCGTCTATGTAACCGATATGATTTAATTATGCTGGTTTTGTGTAATGCAAATAATCAATCTAGTGTCTCTGAGATAAGCTTCCGAAAGCTCCGTGCCATGTACAAAGCTAGAGAAGCCCCCGGTCTCGCTTCGAAATATGTGCTTGTGTTAAATTTATTCACGCGTCACCAGCTGGCTTCGCGGCTCGGTCGATGACGTCACAGTTCGTTGAACAAACGTTGAACCATAGATTTACCCACGACTAGACATGCCACGGAATATAATTAATGTAGCGAGGAGTTTAGTATATTAATAATAATATGTATATCTTATTTATAAAATTCCCGTGTCACAATGTTAGTTACCATACTCCTCTGAAACGGTTTGACCGATTTTTATGAAATTTTATATTCATGGTCTGAGAATTGGCTACTATTTATTTTTCATACACTTAAGTGATAAGGGTTGTCCACTCCTAACATTTATTTTTTATTTCTTGGATATACCTAGTCAGGCCATAAATTCTGTCACATGTTTAATGTAAAATAATTGAAACAAGTTTATTCATTATGTAACCATTCATATACCAAAATGAACTTAACAAAACATAGATTCTTATGACACTAAAGTTTATTCAAAATTACCTCCGTGATTTTGAATACAGGCCTTCAATCTGCGCGGCCAGTCGTCTATCGCAGCACGAACGAGGTCCATGTCAATATCGGCGGCTGCCTTAATCAAGGATGTCTTGAGTGACTCCAAATTGGGATGAGGCTTTGAGCACGCCTTTTCCTCCAAGTGTTGCCATATCTTGTAATCTAACGGATTCAAATTTGGACTGGAGCAGGGCCAGTCTTCGTGCCGGATGAAGTCGATTTCACGCGCCGCCAGCCAGTCTTGTGTGCTCTTCGCTCTATGAGCTGGCGCCGAATCTTGTTGGAATACCCAGTGCCTGTTATTGAACATGGTATGAGAAACAGGTTCCACAAGGTTCGTCAGGACTGTATTTTGATACACAACTGCATTCGTTTTTACACCTTTCTCACAAAAATGTACCTCTGTTAAGCCCCAATAAGAAACTCCCAACCATACCATGAGCGAGGATGGAAAATAACCTCGTTGGACACGCGGAATACGGTTGCTCGCTTCTTCACTACTGTGTGCGTACACCTTATCATTTTGTTTGTTGTAGCTCTCTTCTACGGTAAAAATTTTTTCATCCGAAAAAAGAATTTCCCGATATTTTTTTCCCGCGTACCGCTTCAACAAAGCGCGGTATCTCTTCAGTCTCAGGTCCATTAGACGAGCATTCAAACGATGTCCTGTTTTTCTTCGATATGCCCGAAGCCCTAAGTCTTCATTTAACACCATTTTCACCGTGGTTCTGCTTAACCCCATCTGAAGGGCCAACAGTTTCTGCTTACGTATGGGATTTCTTTGAATTCGCGCCTTCACAGCTTTTATCACTGCTGGAGTCCTAACAGACCGAGGGCGACCACTTCTTGACCTGTCATCTACACTAGAGTCTTCATTGTATCGTTTGATGGTACGATAAACGAATTTTTTGGTTATATTCAAAATTTTCAGTATGTTAAAAGTTTGAATTGGCGCGTAACCGTAACGATGCAACGCAATAACTGCAACACGGTCTTCTTTAAGCGTCCACTCCATATTTAAAAATGAGTAAAATTCTAAAAGTATACATTTTTATTTTCATGAACAATTCGAAATTCGAATTCAATAAACTTTTTTGTGGCCAGCATTCTAAAAGAACAGTTTTTACTGTGTGACAATACTTATGACCTGACTAGGTATATATTTTTTTGTTATAACGAGGCATTATGTGGTTCAATGAGGATTTGTTATTTTTATATTCCCTCATCGTTCACAGCGCTACATGCCTCTTTCACTCATTTACCACATCCTTACACATTTACAATAAGTTAGCTTTTTTTTTTACACTAGAAATTCTCTAAAAATCTAATATGTGGCAAAACAATGTTTGCCGGATCAGCTAGTTATTATACAAATGTTGAAATGCAGAATGCCAGCCTTGTCGCCGAAGAGATCTCCAGCGCCGCAGCCGCCGATGAGCCCGCCCGCGCCGCCCGACAGGTAACCAGCACCCTGAACACCTCTACTTCACGCGACCTGTGGGGGCGCGTACGGCAGTCGAACCCCCGTGTCCCCCGTGTGTGGGGGACGGTCCGTGGAAATATCTTTGTACTAACTTTACAGGAATTGGAATTACTTTTACGGTTTAATTTCGCGTGTTTGTCATTACAGTACTACCAGCGTCTGAGCACATTCCAGGCCCCTGGTCGCGGACTGCTCGGGTGTTTTGCTTCGACACTTGAACATTGTGCTAACTGCCGTCTGTACCGCACAGAACGGACGCAACACAAACTAAACCGTATCTATAGTGTGACTGCAGCTGACCGTTGTGTGTTGCAGGGGCGTGTTCAGCTTCCCCTGCGGACCCCCCACCCCGTCGCCCCCCGCGCCCCCACTCACCCCGCACCCCGGTGAGTATCAGTTCGTTACTGTCGTTGACAACTGTCAGAGTGGTCTGTGGACAGCGTCCCGCAGTGAGACTCGGTGGTGATCCCCAACCGGCGCCGCGACGGTACACGCATGTGTGACCTGCCAACCAGTCAACACACACACACACATGCGTATAAAGCCCATTAATAACGACCGGGTACCGATAACCATTATTCGAAATATGGTATACTGGCACAGAACGTTCTAGAGCCTCGGTCTGGAAGTAATTATTGATCAAACGAATTTGTACGGGAGCTGTCCATGGACACGTGCTAGGTAGGTCCGTGTGTACTGATGCGGAGTCGTGTTCGCAGCGGCCGTGACGCCGCCCCCCCTGCCCCCGCGCCGCCGCCGCGACTCCACCGCGCCGCACACGCCGCTGCCGCACGTGAGTACCTGCACCGCACCTGCACCGCGTGCCGACTCCAATGTATACAGAATTCAATCAAGTCAAATACTAGAGATGTGGAGGTTCCAAAAGAAAACTAAAAAAATATCCCCGAGTTGAATCGCTGGCGACTCCACAACCTGCAGTATTGTCCGACCGTAAGAGTGACGTGTTCGTGTGCACAGACGTGGAGCAGCACGGAGCCGCCCCCCCTGCCCCCGCGCCCGGCCCCCTGCCCCGCGCCCGCCCTGCTGCGCCCCGCGCTGTCCACCATCCTGCAGCGGAGACACAACAACACGTGCGTACACGCGGCACACTTCCACCGCTCGACAATAAACTCCATCAATGACTGACAGACTATCGTGTATGCTTGCAGAGCGCTGGCCCCCCGCCTGCCACCCAAGCCCCCCCCGGCGGCGCTGTCCCGCACCTAGCCCCCGCGGCCCCCGCCACCGTCTGCCGCCCTCGGCAATAAAACGTGATAAACAAATTACATAAATAATGAAACATAGTACAATACGATGTATTAATTAATGTAAATATATATACATATAATATTATATGGAATAAATTGATTATATTGAGTAGAGGACATCCGAACGACATTTGTACAGACCACATTCCGTCTCGGTCCCCCCTGCCCCCGGCCTCCGGCCCCCGGCGGCGCGCCCGAAGCAGCCAAGCGCCGGGGTGAGATGTCGAAACGTATTGCTTAGGGAATGCCGCGCTCTCTGTCCGTGTCGCCTCTCACCCCGGTCCCCCGGATGGTCAGGGCGGGGGTCGCACGCCTGGCTCACGCGGGTGACCCCGGGGACGGGACCAGAGCCGGACCCCGGCCCGCGCACACGCAGCACGCCGCCGTGTGGCGACATGTCGCTAGTGCATTGTACATGAAAAGGTGCTAAATATATATATAAATAAATAAATGTGTAAGGGAGATGTTGTTCGTGGGTCTGCGCGGCGCTCGTCGACGGAACTTGTGAACGATATGCTTGTAGTTTGTAAATGACTCTGAATGTGAAAGTTTTGTTTACAGCATTGTGACGTCATAATGTTAATAAAGTTGTTGACTGTTTGTTTATTAAAGAGAGAAAAATGAAATTATTTAAAATGAATATTTTAAGTTTTGTATAGAAATAAAAAAGCGGCCTTATCGCTTAAAGCGATCTCTACCAGACAATCTCGTGAAGCACATTGTATTCATACGATAATTGTATATTATATACACGAACGCTTATAATCAAATAACATCACTTCGAGTATTCTTAAGCAATTAGTTCGAGATTCGCTTACCGTCAGAAGGGAATGTGAACTAAACGACAATGTGTAAACATTCCACAGGTATATATATATATATTTAAAAAAAGTAGTCGTTTGTACAAAAATAGATACTTATGTAAGTGTTTCAAAAATGCGCTTGGTCGGAGCGACGCGCCGGACACACGCGGATACAATAGTTTAGCAGAACTGACTTCCGGCGCCTGGACGGGGTGAGCCTTTCGTCTGATACCAACCTGAAGTTGAATGAGCATACCAACGTATGGCGCTAACTTTATGAGGAGAATTAAAATTTTGAGATTTGTTGTTAAATGTTATGAAAATTTGTATTAAATAAATGTTACGAATTAGTCCGTTCTGCTAAATTACGTTCGATTCGCGTCATTGTCTCGCATTCATCATTAAGATGTCGCCGTCTCTCTTCTACACGCATCATCTGTCTTTAGAGCGAGACCAAACATGATCTCGGAGCTGGGTACAAAACTGGAATTAAATGACTAATAATAATAATGTTAAAATAATATTCATCCGCTGAATTTTGTTCCTTATTTTGTTATTAAAGTGAGCAATGATAAACATCAAAAATCAGAATAAGTTTGTTATTAAAAATAAAAAACAAATAGAAAAGGAAGAAGCTATGTCATGGTCATAAATCTTAACAGGCTGTTTCATGCAGGCAACTGTTGCTTTTGTGATTTCAAAAAAAAAATGGCATACATTTTTGGCGGGAGGTGAATTATGTACAAATAAAAGTTAAAAATGAATTCCCTTTCTATCTTTAACCATAATGTACCCGTGCTATTGTAGTTGTCACGCTTCACTGACATGTCAGTCGTTGATTTAGAACTATGCTAGACAAATAGATTCATTGTCTCCTCCGTAGGTCAGGCGACAGGGGCGTGCCCAGGTGTTATTCTTTCCCGTAGACATTGATCACATTTGTTTTATTAGTTTACAATTTCGGACATTTCGAATCTATTTTTGTGATCATTCTTACTGTCCGGTCGTAGGATGCTTCGGCCAGTCGTCATCAGACGGTCGAGATGGATGTGGGGTCGTTTGACTTACCCACTAACATTCATCGTTTGTGCAGCTCAGCGCTAAATTTGGTTTTGGATTGTTCTTATCTTCACGGCAGCAGGGCATTGTGCTTAAATTAAATATTAATGAAATAAACGCGATCTCTACAATTTTGGAAATACTTATATTGATATGCGTGTCTTCGATAAACTAAGTGCAGGCCATGTGAACTGATGGTTGAATTTAAATGGTCTATTCATCAAATAGCATGAATACAAGGTCTAAATATTACAGGCGAACGAATTTGAGAAGAATACCAACAGTAGGATTTAATAAATAAAAATACCGGCATCTTTCTCGTTTGAAATTACCGTGGGCACGCTCTTGTCTAAGAGGGTTATACATTTCTGCTGTATTGTCAACTATAATGTTTCGGCTCGATACGACTGTAGGCGAGCAACTGGCGCACAGGTCTTCCACATTTTTAAAGTAGCATCGACACACAAGTGGACAAGTTAAAACTGATTTAAGATTAACGCCCTAATATAGTCGCTACATAAACATAATTTCGTTACATTATGGTTTGAATGTCAACAAAAACAGATATTGATGTCTAGCTCAGCTGTTGCGGGTGCCAGACATGGCGCGCACGAATCTACCAATAGCAAATGGTAGCGAGCCGCTCGCTCACACGGGGCGTCACGATTGGCTAAAAAATTTTTCGCGCTTTCATCAAAGGCTACTTCTGCGCGGGAACTTCGTTGTAACTTATATACGCGGCAGATCAGAAATTCAAGACCCGCAATGTTGTGGCATCGAGCGCCAACACCTAATGCGATCAAATTACGGGCAAGGCTTTCGAATGATCCGTAGGCCGTCAAAGATTTCTTTCGAAAGTAATATTTGCATAAAAGTTTATATATGCGTAATGTCATGGATATAATTGAAAAACCTTTCAAAGTCGAAGGTCGACGAAGCCTTCATAATAATTTGATTGCACAGCTGGTTTGAACGCAATCGTACACATTTTAAAATAATATGAAGACTTGTGATGAAATGAAGTCGCATATTTTCATATAATTGTTGTAATACAAACGAGTCGAGAGATAATATTGTTCGGGATGCGAACACAATCAATAAATACTGTTATATAAAAGAGTTTTATTTCTTATTGTTGCATTTAGCTGCGTGGACGAGCTCACGGCCCAGTTGGTATTCGTTAGTTCCCGGAGCCCACAGACATCAACAACGTAAATGTCCCCACCCACTTGAAGCAAGACTTCTAATCTCAGCTTTACAGTACAATGGCTGCCCCACCTTTCAAATTGAAACGCACCTGGGTGTGCGTTGGAGCGGCGCCGGTACTGACGGAATGCTCGAAGCGTGGTCGTTAGCAGCCTAGGAGGCTACTTCGGAATCGTGGCTGAGTAAGATACGGCGAGAAACTACAGGCTGGTGCAACGGGCCATGTCACTAACCTCTGACGAGTACAGAGACCAGTGTCATGGTTGCTGTTTGTGTTAGAGCAGCTGCCAATGGCACAGAATGGCGGAGACAGCAACTGACTACTGCGTGGCCGGATCAGGCGAACGGGGTTATTGTGTCACGTAGTTGTCTCGAAGTAGCGTTGGTAATTTACTTTAACTACAAATTAGTTGTAAGTACCTACTAAATGAGCCAAACTGATATTTTTTTTTCAGAAAAGATAACAGTGTGGTATAAAACGCAAACTGCTGGGTATAGTCTTCTTCCTAGTGTTTTCCTGGTCTAGTGCCAGGATGCGCTTTCCTACTTAAGCTCTTTCACTTTGCCCGGTCTTCGGCATCCTTCTGGGTGAGGTTATTCTTTATTCTCCTTCTTATCCACCTTTACCACATCTAACCAGCGTTTCTTGGGCCTACTGCGGGATCCTGGACCTGGTTCGTAGAGGTTGAGGTATCTATTTTAGAACGATTTGAATTAGCATAAGACTTGACGTAGAAACTCTATAGAGATTTTTTTTTATTGCTTTGATGGGTGGACGAGCTCACAGCCCACCTGGTGTTAAGTGGTTACTGGGGCCCATAGACATCCACAACGTAAATGCGCCACCCACCTTGAGATATAAGTTCTAAGGTCTCAAGTACAGTTACAACGGCTGCCCCACCCTTTAAAGTTTAAACCGAAACGCATTACTGCTTCACGGCAGAAATAGGCAGGGGCGGTGGTACCTACCCGCGCGAACTCACAAGTCCTACCACCAGTAGAATGTCAAGAGAATTATGAAAAATATGTGCATTACTCGGACATTTTGTCGGGAAGGTGGAACATAAACTGTTTTGTATCTGTGAAAGTCCACAAATCTGGGAAAATGAAATAAAGCCACTGGACGTAACATCTCGAGATTCTCCAAAAAGTCTCAGTAAATGACCACCATTTTACTGAGAATATAGTTCATCCCATGTCATCTCATCTCATCTCATTTCATTTCATGCCATGTTATATATTAATCAACTTCATTTTATTTCACTTCAAAAATTTTCAAATTAAAAAAAATAGGCTGTGTGGTGTGATACTATTGCCTTTCCAATTGGAAAAATAGAACTACTGCTACCAAAACCTACACATGGTGGGATGTATTTTTGTTGCAAATAAATCAAAATGAAATTAAACGAGAAAGATAAAAAAAGAAAACAAAAACTCAAAGATAAAATAGTTAAAACTAAAAAGGAACAAGTTGCGGTCGTTGCCCAGGAGATAAAGTTCGCGCGTTTGTTATCTGGAAACGAAAACAAAGTACGCGAACGTGTGATTAAAACACTGAAAAAGTGGCTCCAGAATTGTTTTCACAGGGGATACGGTTAGATTTCTGAAATTAACCTCATTCTACAACTTAAATTAATATTCTTGTTCAAAAAATGCGTTTATAAATTAAAAACATAACCTCAATATAATTGATTGGTTAGTTTTGGTGGCAAGTTTTCATAAAATTCATTAATTTTGGCAGAATTCAAAGAAGATGATTTCACGAGAGTGTGGAAGGGTATATTTTACGCGATGTGGATGTCGGATAAGCCACTTGTACAAGTAAGTACCGTACCTATCTATACAAAATGTATTTTTATCGTTAATCTTCATCATTACACGGAGTCATGGTTTAGGTGCCTACTCCAATCTGTTTGCAAAGAACCAAGGTATCCAAAGATGGCAGGAGAATGGCACGAACTTTACTAGTCATCCAAAATGTATCCAAATGCGTTCCCTGTTTTGCTAGTTTCTTTTTGGTTTTGATGACTAAAAACTGAAAGACAAAGTAAAAACAAGTGCAAAAAAAAGGTAAAAAGGGAATTATGAAATAATGGTGATGATTGATATTCATGTCTCTGACCCCTAGAGCTTGTAATCCAAGATGCCTGCACCTCTAACATTAGCAACATGCATAGGAAACCTGATAACCATAAACCAAAACATAAACCATACATCAACTTGCTGAGTTTCTTGCCTGATTTTCTCAGCAGGTCGCCATTCTGGTCTGGTACTAGATGAATTTTCAGAGCAACTACGCTTATCAGCTTTGGGAGGTGCTTGAGCAGCTGTTAGCAAATCCCACTCCTCCTGGCTAAGCAAGTGCCCTTGCCTACATATCCTGTTGAAACTGGAAAGGCCTTAGAGCCACTAATAATATCTCATAAAAAATAGGAATATTATTTTGAAGTGTGTTTCCTGGTTAATTCCAAATACTGCAACTGTAAATACTATATGCTGTTTATATTTTAGGAAGACCTAGCGGAGAATATAGCAGGCATCCTGGATCATTTTCCACCAGAACATCTTCATCATGCAATGCTTATGACAAAAGCTGGCTTCAAGGTGTTGGCCACGGAGTGGTTTGGAATCGATCAACATAGAATTGATAAATTTCTTATGGTATGGGCATAAAGGGCAGAGTTACTAGAGAGTTTAAAAAAATAGGGGAAACAAGAGAAATTTAGTGTATTTTGTTTCTATTTGTGTACTAACATACCAATTACTGAATGATATTTTGTTTGGAGAGGAGAGGAGAATGACATAGGCTACCTTTAAACCTGATCTCCTAATCTCATTTCCACAGGATACCGTGTTTCATTATCTTTAGATAAAAAAATGTGATTTTCTTTTTCATGTCGAAACAAAGCCATGATCTATACTAATATTATAAAGAGGAAAGATTTGTTTGTTTGTTTGTTTCGAATAGGCTCCGAAACTACTGGACCGATTTGAAAAATTATTTTTCCATTAGAAGCTGACATTGTCCCTGATGAACATAGGCTACTTTTAAAAAAAAAAAAAATATTTTATTTTTTTGGTTTCATGTGTGTTTTAATGTTTCCGAAGCGAAGCGAGGGCGAGTCGCTAGTGAGATAATAAAGGAGAAAAGCATAAAATTAGAAATTACTTGTTGTATCACAAAGTTGCAGGGTTGTGCTGGTCAAGATAACTGTTTGTGTAATGCAGCCTTCAGGAGCTAATCCAATCCCAATGATAAAAATGTTTTTTAATAATTAGGGAAACCTGGTAATGCTCTTTGAAAATTTTAACATGAGCATTCGGTGAAAACAAATTTCTATGGTAACATATCTTCACACACACACACACACCCGTCAAACGCACCATTCTCAAGGAAGGCACCATCATGGCAATTGTTGTCCATATATACATCTTATTATGTTGTCTTTATACACATTTTTTTACACAGCTTGCCCGTAGATATTTACGTGGGAGTATCTGGTGTCTGCAACGTTGTGAGTGGAGTGTGGACAGCTGTAAGAAGTATGCTGAGATGCTTACTGATGCTGACGGTAAGCATGCAGACATAAATATTATAAACAGTAAGATTGTGTCCTGACTCTTAATCTATTTCTGCCAAATATGGCAATATGTTTTGAAGCATTATTAGTTTTGGCATTGGTTATAATGGTTTTCGTTAATTCAGCAGTACAATTTTCAATATTTTAAGGTTTTCAATAGGTAGCCAGTCTCTACTGAGCTAAAAAACTATTAAAAATATTAAAGGATGAACAGGTAGTGAGCCGAGATAGTTATAAGGATGGTGTGGAAATAGTTGCTACAAAGAGTTTAGATAGTCATTTAAGTCTGTGAACTGTTTATTTATTTCAGGTTTGTTGTCAATGAAGACTCCGCATTATGCCAGGAATGCGATTTCTTTGATATTACATTTCATTGATTGCTTCCTAGAAGAATTGGCCAAGGTAAGCCGAGTGTCATACTCCAAGCATATTTTGAAACAGAACAACTACTTTATTGAGACAGTGTAGCTAGTTTGTTTCCCAATGGTGACCATCAAATGAAACAGTATCTAGTATCTGTGTCTACACTTTGTGTTCTCTATAGACAGTGTGTGGCTTGTTTATCTATTTATGCATAAATATAGTTCACGGGTGATTGGTTTTATCAAATTATATGGAGGTTTTGTGTCTACCTAGTTGTAAATGATTAGTTGAGAAATGTCCGTTTCAGGTATCGAAAGGGAAGGTACCAGAAGACAGTATGGTGGAACTGCTTCGTCCGTTCTGTGAGTACACGGCGCAAGGTGAAGTCCCCGCGCTGACCGAGGCTTCTCAGAGACTCCTGATGGCGCTGCTGCGGCAGAGCAAGGAAGGCATCATGTACGCTGAAGCAACTAGAGCATGGAAACAGGTATACTGCTCATTTGAGAATTTAGCAAAATCTTATATCTACAATACACATTTATTTAATTATGTTAATTCATTTTAATTTTACAAAGTACTTTACTTATGAGAAGTTACTCAAACGTATCAACAAAATGTTAAACAAGCCTCGAGACACAAGTCACACTTGAGACGAACTCTTAATTGCGCCGTATAGCATCTGCCTTGCACTTTAAAATTATACTAGTAAGCTTTTATAATTTTGTTGAATATTCCATCAAATTAATATGAAGTTTGTTATGAATAACTTCGTACAAATTTTCTGATAATGATAATTGCTCTATAGATGGGTTGCCCTAAAGGAGGTCCTGACGCCTTGGAATTGGTGGTTGAAGATGAGTCTATGAACAATGAAGACAGCGATGATGAAGATGAAGATACGTGAGTCACACTTTTCCAATAAATAAATGGACTTTTTTCTTTTTTTTATTACTTATATGGATGGACGAGCTCACAGCCCACCTGGTGTTAAGTGGTTACTGGAGCCCATAGACATTTACAACGTAAATGCGCCTCCCACCTTAAAACATAAGTTCTTAGGTCTTCTATCGGTACAGTTACAATGGCTGCCCTACCCTTCAGACCGAAACGCATTACTGCTTCACGGCAGAAATAGGCAGGGGCGGTGGTACCTATCCGTGCGGACTCACAAGAGGTCCTACCACCAGTAATTACGCAAATTATAATTTTGCGGGTTTGATTTTTATTACACGATGTTATTTCTTCACCGTGGAAGTCAATCATGAACATTTGTGGAGTACGTATTTCATTAGAAAAATTGGTGGTACCCGGCTGCGGGACTCGAGCACCGGTGCAGCATGTGTGTACAGTGCAGGGGTGTTGCAGGGGCGCGCTGGACCCGCGCGCGGGCGGCGTGTCGGTGTGGCTGCGCACGCTGGCGGTGCCGGGCGCGGCGCTGGCGAGGCTGCTGCGCGCGCTGCTGGCCCGCACGCGCGTGTCCGCGCAGGGCCGCGTGCGCGTGTGCATGCGCAAGTACACGACCCCTCTTTACCTCATCGCATATACGACAATTAAAAACGTTCGAATTTTTGGCGGGAACGCGAAGAGTGCAGTTGTGTAATTTGTTTTATTTTGTCTATTTAGTATTTCTTCAGGTTTAAATGTGTAATAACGGTAATTTATTAACTGTTGAATATCTGTGAAAGTGCACAAATGTGGGAAAATGAAACAAAGCCGCTGGACGTAGCTTCTCGGAACCCTCCAAAAAGTCCACTAAAAAAATCTCAATAACAGACCACCATTTTACTGAGATTATATTTCATCCTAGTTGATTAATGTCTCAAATTAATCATCTTCATTTCATTTCACTCCACAATATCATTTTTCATAAAAATAAGAATATAAATTAAAATTAGACATGATTTGAAGGACTTTGTTACCAGGTCATAAAATCTCTTAAACAAAAAATAACGTTAAGTATCTGTAACTGTTATGAATTAAAATAAAGGTTTGAAAAGTACGCGCGGGGCCAGTACCCGCTTAAGATGGCCGCTCGCGACACGGACGTCCCCAAGCTGTCTCCGCGCCTCCCCACCGCGCGCGCCGTCGCCAAGCTGCAGAAGGTCGAGAGGATGAGCGTCGCGGCCTCCGACGATCTGGCCCTCCGAGGTACCCTCCCCGAGGAGCCCTACACACCAGATTTTTTTTATTGCTTAGATGGGTGAACTAGCTCACGGCCCACCTGTTATTAAGTGGTTACCGGAGCTCATAGACATCTACAACGTAAATGCCACCACCCATCTTGAGACGTGAGTTGTAAGGTCTCACTTTTAACAGTATAATGGCTGCCCCACCCTTCAAACCGAAACCCATTACTGCTTCATGGCAGAAATAGGCAGGGTGGTGGTACCCACCCGCGCAGACTCACAAGACGTCCTACCACCAGATCAACAGTTTACGACAAACAATTATTTATATTCACATATATTTGTTTATTTATTCAGGTTTGAGTCGTAAACATCGGAAACGTCTCCTGGCGAAGTCGCGCGCCGGCATTAGTATCGTAGACGACGTGCAGAACCTCAAGGGAGACAATAACACTGACAAACATAATGTGAGTTTTTAAAACATGTCGTTTTTTAAGTTTTGTGAAATGAGCTCACAGTCCTCCTCGCGCAGGGTCCGCTGGGGACCAGCTACCGTCCGGCACCGTCTGCCTTGAGATACGGGATGCACGTCGAAGAACCGTGCTCACATCATCAGGTGGGCTGCGAGCTCGACGATACTGTCGATACTAAAAGGAGACATAGGTTTTAGATAACAACATTAAGTTCAGATGTTGTTCCACTAAATGACTTTGATCACAGATGCTTTACAGTTAATAAATAAATAATTTACAGAATAAAAAGAGGAAAGCAGATTCAACACAAAAAGCTGCCAAAAAGATGAAATTGAACGCAACCAAACCCGGACCGAGCCCGAGCGACGAGCAGCGGGCAGCCGAGCGCGGCGGAGGGGAGGCGGCCGCGCCCTCCCGCCCCTCCCCCCCCGATAGAAAACAAAATAATGACATTGAGAAAACAAAGAAACGTAAACTCAAACAAAAAGCTAAAACTAAAATATTGACTTCAGTTCAGAACAATATCAACGCGACACCACACAAACTAACGGACAAACAAAAGCCCCGTAAACTCATTAAAGTCGACAAGGTTAAAAATAACAATAATAAGAATAAAATAAAACAATTATTGACTGTTGACAATAAAACTGTCAAGACACAGACCCCGGTCAGCAAAAATCACAATGTAGAAGCGAAGCCCACAGTGCTAGTGAATAAAGTAAAGAAATTTAATAAAACGAATGATTCGATTCACAGCCCCAAGAAGGTCAAGTTCGTTTTGAAAAATAATTGTATGCAGAAGCCCGTGGACTACTATAAGAGTGTCCGACAGAGCCCCAGCATACCGTTCGACAGCTCCAAGACACCGGCCAGGACTAATCTCAAACCTTCCACACCGTCACCCATCAACCCATTCTTCAAGAAGAAACTCAGACTCAAATAACAGTTTCAGACTGATTAAGCAACGATACAAAAATGAATTGTTATTTTCTTTTAAGTGCTTCTTGGATTGTTGACATCACTTTTATGGATTTAACTCTAGAAGTGTATTAAAAAAATCATAAATAATTCAAATCAATTTAAAATGAGTAGTCCAATGTTTCTGTGCACGAGAATAGACATACAAGAGGCATACAAACACTGCTCCTTTGCGACACAGACACCACTAGCTGTACAGTTCAGTTCTGAGCAGGAAGCACCCGTTGAACCTCAAAACTGTATTCTAACTAATGTTGTCCCGGGCCTATTTGTATAGTAAATATTCTTGTAAGATTATTATATTATTGTGCCGTGGAAGAGTTCGTCGAGTAACGAAATGTTGATTAGCCAGAAATAAACATTGTTCTATAAAAGATCCGAGTTGTATTATTTCGTTTTTGGTATGTTTATTTTAAAATGCAATATTATAGGAGAAAATGAGCAACAATTACCTAATGGTGCTGACGTTAGAAATACCTAACTAATTAAATACACAAAATAATAACTTCAAAAGAATCTTTTTTAATATAATTTTCTTTAAATATAATTTTTCTGTGCGTGTGTGTCACTGAACTCCAAAACAGCTGGACTGATTTGAATGATTTTTTTTGTATGCGTTTGGGTGGCGCCCTGGATGGTTTAGATTTACAAATCAGCCCGGCAGATGGCACTGCAGTCGGTATCTATTTATCTATACTGCAACTAAAGGGCTGGATAGACTTAATTTTTATGTATGCATTCATTTCATTCATTTTGTGTGTGCAGGACGTACGTCAGGTCCGCCAGTTGAAGTATAATTTTTATGCACTACACGCAATGTAACGCACATTGGTCGGCAATTGAGTAATGTGGGTCAATGAATTGGGACGGGTCTGCGTTACATCGCTGCTTCGCCAGACAAACTGAAATATTTACACTGGGTAGTTCACATTAGTTCACGTGTTACATTACAATTAAACACATTACATCACAGTTCAACAGTATTTAATTTGTTTTCATAAATATAAATTCGTTAAAATGAAATTAATATCTACCTATAAAATAATCTCGGAAAATATTGTTTTTTTTAACAAGTACAGTTATAGACTACATAATAATAATAATTTCAACAATAAACTCGTATATAATTAAGGCGACGGTGTAGCGACGGTGGACGCGCCGTCTCGTCCCGCGGGCACCGACGGTGACCGTCCCTTGTGTGGAGACGGTCACCTTATAGTTCGACGTCCTTATAGTACCGGGTGGGGGGGGTTTGGTTCCCTCAGTCGTCCCCCCCCAACAGGGACAGCGGGTCCTCGTACGCCGGCTGCGTGCTCCGCGAGGTCTCCTTAGACGATTTAATTATTACTGGTTTATATTCTGTAAAGCAATATTAATGAAAATTAAATTATTTGCAAACTTAAATTCGATTTTGAATTAGTTTAGCACTGACGTATCCTAGCTCCAGCATTAAATTAATTTAATTAATTAAATCTTTACTGTGTTGTGAATAGCCACAGGTCACAGAGCGTTCCCTGACTAGCCGGTAGCCGGCGTGCAAATTTTTATTTTTATTTTTTTTTATTGCTTAGATGGATGGACGAGCTCACAGCCCACTTGGTGTGAAGTGATTACTGGAGCCTTGAGATATAAGTTCTAAGGTCTCAAGTATAGTTATAACGGCTGCCCCACCCTTCAAACCGAAAGGTATTACTGCTTCACGGCAGAAATAGGCGGGGTGGTGGTACCCACCCGCGCGGACTCACAAGAGGTCCTACTACCAGTAATGATTTATACCAGTAAATTGGACGAACTTTTCTGTCATTGAAATGTGAAAAAACCTGAATGTGAGATAAGAGTTTTCCCCCCTACCTATTCGTTGGTAGCTTAAGGAGCTATTTCAGCTACGCCTGGACGGGTTAATTAGTTCAACGTCCCAACCTGAGATAATTTGCTAACACTAGCCCTAGCAAGAGCAGTGCTTCGCTGAATCTACCACCGGATCCACTGAGAAGATCCGGCGAGAAACTCAGTGAGTTGTCGGGTGTCTTACTGATGAGTCCGTGGACTGCACTCACCGGCGGAGTGCTCGTCGCGGGGCGCGGGGCCGCGGGGTGCGGGGTCGCGGGGCGCGCCGCCGAACAGCTCATCGTCGTCCTCTCCGTCGAACAGTGACGTCATCACGTCCACTCTGTGTGGTTTAGTTTTGCCGAACCCGCGGTCCGTGGCGGTGTCGCCGAACAACTCCTCGTCGCTGTCGAACCACGCCGCTCTGGTCTCGCCGGGGGGTGCGGGGGGCGCGGGCGGGGTGTTGGGGGGACGGCTCGCCCCCCCGCCCCCCGCCGCCCGCGCGCTGCCTCTGAACAAGTCGTCGTCGGACTCGTTGCTTCTCTTATTCTCCGTCTCAAAAATGTCTTCATCGTTCAAAACGTAAACTACTTTAGTTATTTTCTGATCTTTCACCAAATCTGACTTATAATCGTGTGTTACATCAGGCTGGTCCGCTTCTACTGCTGCATCCTGGAGTCGGGGGGCGCGGTGTGGGGCGGCGGAGGGAGCCGGGTCGGGGCTACATTCAGAATTGTTGATGTCTATAGCCGATGTCCTGACGGCCTCCCTCCTGGCCCTGCGAGACGAAGGGCGCCTCTTCACTTGTATCCTGGCGCGCTGCTTGGACAAGGTGCTGTCCAGGACTTCAGCATTGGGTTCGCCGCCGAAAGAAACCGATTTGACAAGTTCTGGGTCGTCATCCGCGGGGGACCGGCGGGCGCCCTCCGAGGGTCCGTGAGGCTTGACCTCAACTGTCTTCTTGGGCGAGGCGCCGGGCAGCAGCGCTGCCACGTCTATCGGGAGGTTCATGGATCGCACCTTGTTGACTGACTTCTTGTTATCTTTTTCATTGACATCTTTAGATTCCGTGTCTGCGCGTCCACTAGTAGCGAACAGACCTTGTTCCCTGGCGTCGTCCGTGGTCACATCTGCAGACGGTAATGTTGATGGTTTTTGTGATATATCAGGGTCTTCCTTAATTATATTCGGATCAAGAATTTTAGAAGTTGTGATTTTACTTGCGATGCTGCCGGCACTTGTCCCTACTTTAGGACCAAATATGTCGGCGTCTATATCTATATCTAGATAATTAGAAGTGCTAAGGTTACTTCTAGAATGTGACGCCTTGAACAACTCATCGATTTCATCAATATTTACTGCTCCGCCAGATGTTCGTTCACTTTCGTACTCCTCGTTCACTTCAGTAGGCGTCAGGTTCGCGTCGGTACCGCTCGCCGCGCCGCGCCCCCCCGCGCCGCTCGGGGGTGCCGCCCCCCCGCGCGCCCCCCCGCTCGCCCCGGCGTCCAGTTCCGGCGGCTCGTCCATAAACAAGAACAGGTCCCCGGGCGCGAGGTCCCGCGGCGCCTCGTCCGGGACGTCGCTTCTCTTGAAGAACCCTTCATCTTCGGAATCGTCTTCAAAAAGCGCGTTGACATTCGAATTTTTAAACTCTTTCTTTTCAAAAGCCGGCGGTTCCGTCAAAATGTTAGCGAAAGCGCCATTGAGTGTAGCCGCCACGGCCGCCTCGCCAGCAGCGCCGCCGACAGCCGCCGGAGGTTCATTGGGAATGTTATCGTCCACTGTGCTGTCTGCACGGGAGGGCGCACCAGGTAACGTCAATCCGTCGTCGTGATCTGACCTCTCCGTGGTTGCGCTTAGAGTCCCATTTGCGACGCCTCTAGTGAGGCCGCCCCCCGGGGACTGCGGGTCCGCGGGGGGGCGCGGGTCGAGGACCGTCGTAGTGTCGGCATTAAAATGTTTAACTTCTTTGGATTTTGAATTGTTTTGACTAACAATATTGGAGGTTCCTAATGTACTATGTGCACCGTTGGTCATGATGCTAGACTCCGCCGCCACGGTTTCTGGTGCAGCGTTAGACTTCGGAGTTGTTTCGACTTCTGAACTAGAAGTACACAGAGCCGCGTCTGGTTTGTCTGGTGTATTTGGCGCCGATGTGACGTCATTCGTGTGTAATGTCTGAGCGGTGTCGTCACAATCGTCATCGTCGAACAGCGAGGGACTCCGGTAGCTGTTTGTTCCGTTATTTACTGTGAGGGCGCTGTCTGCCGGGCGCATGGCGGGCGCGTGCACGCTGGCGAATATGTCGCTGTCGCTGTCCGAGTCGAAGATGCTCTTAGTTGTCCCCTTTATTGTGTTAGTGGACGCCCCCGCGCGCCCCGCCCCGGCCCCCGCGCGCCCCGCCCCGGCCCCCGCGCGCCCCGCCCCCGCCCCCGCGGCGCCGCGAGTGGCGGGGTCGGTCGCTCCGTCGCCGAACAGTTCGTCGCCGCTGTCGAACAAGCCGCCCCCCGCCGCCGCGCCCCCGCCCCCCCGCGGTCCGGGCGCTGCCCCCCGGGGGGCGGGCGCGGCGACTTCTGCAAACAACTCGTCGTCGTCTTCAAAGATAGACTTCTCCTTGTGTCCGGAGTGGACGCCACTGGTGAATATGTCGTCCGTGTCCTCGAACAGACTGTCAGCGAACAGGTCAACTTTGGGGACAACTTTTTCTTGTTTAACTTTGTCTTTCTTTTTACTAAACAAGTCGTTGAATATCTCTGTTTGTGTTCTGCTGGCATCCGTTTGATCCACGTTCTCATTTCCTGGTCGGTCCCCGGGCCCGGCCCCGGGGGGCGGCGCCCCGCGCAGGTCGCGCCCCGGGGCGGCGGCTCCTACGTCTACACCAAACACGGGCACGCCACCGATCGGCTTCTGAAAATTAATATCATTTTAAACAGAGCTTTGTTCGGGACGGTCTTACACACGCGACGCGATGGGTGTCAGTTGTGTATTGATTGTCACTGCCGAGGGCAATTTCGGTGTAGTCTAACCCGCCAAAATATAAACAACGTTCCGGTTTGATTCCATAAATGCTTTTGTTAGTGTCCCGCCCGTCCGTGTGTGGTCACGGTCGACGGCGGACCAACTCACCCTGGTCCCGGCGGCGGCGGGCGCTCCACCCCCGGGCCGTGCGCTCCGCTCCCCCGGGGACACGGGCGTCGTATCCGGGGTCCCCACGCGACGTGCACCAGGTCCGGTGTGCGTCGGTACCTGCGCATACAAAATGACATCAGTGGGACGCGCGGTCGCTGCTGTCTGCGGGAGTCATTTAACTTAAATACAAATAGTGACGAGCGCTTGTTTTTGATTGTTTATTATTAGTTTTTAGTCTCGTGTCCGGGTGATACTGCTCCGCGGCAGACACGGGCAAGGTAGCGGTACGTACCCGTGCGGGCTCACAAGACGTCTCCCCATCGATTCGAATTATATTTATTGAAGTGGAATTTATTGAGAGTAAAATTCAACTCGCGACAGATTCGTTACGACTAGAGACGAAAGATACAATTTAGGACGAGCGAGAGAGAAAAAACAGACTGAGCGTCTCGCGAAGCACTCGACTGTGGAGAGAGGGACAAAGCGAGCTAGATCGTTTCTCTTACACACAGCATTTCCTATTACAAGAGCAATATGATTTAAAAGATGAAAAATGAGGAAAACCACAATGCTACACACCGCAAAAGAAATTTCACTTCTTTCACGTGCACCAACTGGTGCGTTCTGGTTCACGTTTACTGGTGGTAGGACTCTTGTGAGTCCGCGCGGGTAGTTACCACCCTGCCTCTTTCTGCCGTGAAGCAGTAATGCGTTTCGGTTTGAAGGGTGGGGCAGCCGTTGTAACTATACTGAGACCTTAGAACTTATATTTCAAGGTGGGTGGCGCATTTACGTGGTAGATGTATATGGGCTCCAGTAACCGCTTAAGACCAGGCGGGCTGTGAGCTTGTCCACCTATCTAAGCAATAAGAAAAAAACCAAGCCGCACGCGCACTATTTATTATGTTTAAAGACACATGTCCCTCGCACACAAATGGCGAGTGTTATATAGGACGGCGCTCGGGGGGTCCGCCGACGTACCGGTCCCGCGCCGGGGTCCGTGAAGTCGAACAGGTCGTCGGCGGCGGCGCGGGGTCTGCGGCCGCCGGGCCCACCTCTGTGTAGTTCCGCGAAGATGTCCTCGTGGCTGGAGTCCGAGTCCAGCGGGGGGGGCGAGTCCAGGCGGGGCGGGGAGTCCAGCGGGGGGGGCGAGTCGCGGAACGTCGTACCTGGGTTGATCGATCCCATTCGTTTATTGCGACTACAGGTCTAAGGTGGTTTTGAACGATAATGGGATGATTGGGATCTATGATGTACGGTTACTGTATTGTTGGCAGCTTATTGTTCGATTGTGATGGTTAAGAAATTGTGGTGTGAGGCTGCGGATGTGTATGATTTGTTGTTGTTGTTTGTAATTACTGACGGTTCATGTTTGCTTGTGATTGTAGATTGTCAGCGTCATTCACAAAACGAAATGAATTTCACAACCACACATTCACAATTTGGTTTTTAAAGTTCGGTAATGAATGTAAACAAACTTTTTGAACATATTAATTATATATTCAATTATAGTTTCAGTCTTTTAAGCCAATAATTCATTAGATGTATTATAATCGATGTAGAGTAGAGTGGAGGCGACACTAAATAAAAAGCAGACTCACCGACTTGAGGCACTTCCGGTTTGTACACGGTTTTCACGATCGGTCCCGGCGGCGGAACGTAGTCCAGTTCCGGTTCCGGTATCTGTGTGTAAATAAATGTAAAGAACTCTTTTTTTTCTGCCCATACGCTAGTAGCCAAAGAGACTATATTAGCAAGACCGGATGGGTAGGTGACGGAAACGCGACCCACTGAGGAGATCCAGGGAAGGAACTCAGTGGGCTGTGTCTGTGGTTCGACGAGAACGGTGACCGGTGCTTGGGGTACCTACAAGCACTGTGAGTGCTGTGGCGCGGTCACGTGCTCCACAAGGTATCTATCCAGTAAGCTTGCTGGTGTCTCTGACGGCCATTTCTGGTCAGGCGGACCGCAGGATGGTCTTCACTTCTATATCTCTTGCTAACTGTTCCCTGCGCACACGAGAACGTTACCTGGGGTCCGTGGGGCGCGGTCCCCGCGAGCCTCCTGGCCAGCCCGGCCGCGATCTCGGCGGGCGGGGGGTCCGGCGCCGCGGGCAGCTCCGGGACCTACAACACACAGGTCTCTGTTGAGTCCCTGCCAATGATCACCGTAGCCCTTGGATATCACTATTTTCATCCCGGCTCGCAGTCGAGCGTCGGTACTGACCTCGTCGCAGGGTCGGTCCGGGAGTTGGTCCGCGCCGCCGGAGTCCGACGCGGAGTACTCTGGGGAGCGCGCGCCCTCCCTCGTGGAACTGTCGCTGTCACTGTCACTGTCCTCGACTACCAGCCCTGCAAACGTCGTCTCCGTTAACACATCGACGCTCAGCGCCACAGACGAGCGCAGACAATATCTTTGCTCACATCAAACCAAAATGAAGACATTTTAAATATTTGTGTCCTCCTAAAACAAAAATACTTTTCGTGCTTCAAATTCAAAGTTATCTATATAACAAAAATTATAACTGTGTTTGAATTCGGAACGTCACAGGTGTCAACGAGCGACGTCCGCGATGACTCTTTCCCCCTTTTACCAACACTACCAATAAAAATATCAAACTAATAATACAGTCCACTCTTATTCACCACAACGCAACAGACTGTGAGTCGTCATGTCATCATGTAGTGACGTCATTAGTGCGGCGCCGCGACCCCTCCCCCCGCGCGGTCCTGCCACATTTACAGTTAAAGTTTCCATTGAAAAATGAACACATTCTGATTTAACACGTTGAACTCTGCGTAACTTCGCGTACTGTACCATTCGGGCAGAGCCAAAATCAAGGAATCAGTAATTTTTATCAACTTGAGATTTTCAATCTAAAATTTTTAAAAAATTACTGCCTTTTACCGTCTAATTTTTACGATATATTTTATAAGCTTGATAAAAACTACAAGTGTTTATTGGATTTGAAAACCACGCCGTTCGTTTCGGCTAACGAGCCCCGCGCCTCACTTCTATAGCTTGTAGGAAGCGCTGACGTTGTCACCCCCCCCCCAACCCACTGACCTGCGTGCCACTTGTCCTGCCACGGCTGCGAGCCGATGACGTGCGGCAGCGGCCGGCCGGAGTACACGTCCTTAGGTTTCAACACGACCCTGGAATTACACACACGTGTACACATCATTGATAGCTCCACTGCACTGAATCCAGTGTCGCTATATGTGCCTGATATGTGGAGTATGGAGGGTAGAGGTAAGGAGAACCGTCTCTGTGTATGAAAGTGTCCGTTAAAATCAGCTAAATAAGGGCGGCGCTACAGTAGCGACCGGGTAAATTTAAAAAAAGGCGCTGAAAATTATTAGAATAAGATAGAGAAATAAAAAAGGACGAAAGAGCTGTAAGTAATACAAAATCACAAAAAGTATTTTATTTAAAGCTGATAAGAAAATGCAATCGATGTCTCCGCGTTTTACCCACTGCAATAATTTTAGGTTATATTGACGAAATTAGTTTAGACTACGTAAACATGTGAGGTCTTGTATATTACACCGTCACTAACTCTAGTCATTAAATATATTAAATTTCCTAACTTTTTTTTTTATTGCCCTTATAGGTAGACGAGAATACGGCCCACCTGATGGTGAATGGTTACCGTCGCCCATGGACTTCAGCAATGCCAGAGGCAGAGCCAAGCCGGTGCCTACCGCAATACTTCAGCATACAGCATACTTCAATCAGTTAACAACTGCTCAATTCATATCACACCCTGTGCCTATGCTAGCGCCATTCTGGAGGATTTTCGAACTGTTACTTAGTGCTGAAAGTGGGACACTTTTTCAAGCTTCTCCCATATGAGACGGGTCTCCTTACCTCTACCCTCCACAGTGTGGAATTAGCCACACCGCTAACTCTCCGACACATCGTGCTGTCTCGTTGCTCAATGGCTCGCTGGCCTATGCTTCAGATACGGATATATTCCATGATGGTTTGCAGCAGTTTATAGCTGTTGCTAAAAATTACTTAAGCTAATATTATTAATACTTTACAAATGTTTTGGTTATACAGTTAATTTGTAAGAAGACTAAAAAAATAAATAAGCGACGACATCTCGACTCTGCCGAAGCACGCCACCCGATGTGAGCCGACGTTTGAAAGCATAATTGACAGCCGGTTGTCTGTCAACGTCACTTCGGGTTTATAGTGAACTATTATGTAATGACTGCCACAGCTAGAACCACGTTTACATTCCCGATCAGTGTCGTTACCTTCATATATATTACCAGAGATTAAACCGTAAAAGTAAACTTAACTAATATCTACAACTCGCTAAAACCATAGATAACACTTAACGGTAGGCAGCGGCTTGGCTCTGCCTCTGGCATTGCTGAAGTCTATGGGCGACGGTAACTACTCACATCAGGTGGGCCGTACGCTCGTCTGCCTACTAGGGTAATAAAAAAAAACATTATTTCAGGACTTTTAAATGACATTTTTTTGTAACTGAAATCCTGAAAATTGTACTGTAAAACTGAGTGCATCCTACTCACGTGGGTATTCTTTCATCATCGCTGTCGCTGTCAGTGTCACTGTCTGACAGTATCGTGACGGGGTCGTGAAGTCGCTCCAATATCGATAAGCTATGTTTCAATTTGGCTATGTCTGGAGGTATTACAGAGGGTTTGGGCGGATCCTGAAATAGACAAATATAAATAGAACCTTTTATGAGCGGGGAGATTGTGTGTGTTAAAGGCGATTATCACTGACACTTGTAGTCGAATTCAAATAATTATCAGGTCAGAAGCTTAAAGACTTTCTACTTTAGGCGAAAATCGATTCTCTAAAGTTACTGTTAGCGGTTTTTTTTTGTGGCGTATGTCAAACAAGAAGTCTTACTAAGTCTGATCCGTGGATTGTTTACCTTTATCTCAGCCGCTTCTGGCGCCGTGTCCGACTCGTCCTCATACACCCTGCTCTCTATAAATTGACTGTTACTTAAACTCATGAATCTAGAAAAAACATTCTTCTATTAGCGAGAATGAGGCTGACACACGACAACGCGACAGTCGTCGCTCAGCTTGAGACGTGAGGTCGATGTCTCAATCTCAATAACGGCCTGCACCTTAAATTGATTGTCCAATATAGCAGCTGCAGCTAAAATTGAGAACTATATGTAATTTTATTATTATTATTTAGACACAGGAACTTCAATCATGTGATCTGTTGTTATCTCTATGCTCCGGCTTCAAAAAGCAGTTAACAAAGGATGGGCCACAAGCTCTTTCATTCAACTAAGCCATACAGAAAATTGTGTCGCACTTTTTAATGCCGAAAATGAGATGAATTTACTGCAGAATATGCAATAGAGTACAGAATATTAATGTTTTATTTTTATTTATTTTTATAGCTTAGATGGGTGGACGAGTTCACCTGGTGTTAAGTGGTTACCGGAGCCCATAGCCATCTACAACGTAAATTCCACCACCCACCTTGAGACATAAGTTAGACCTTAGGAGGTCTCAGTTTTTACAATACAACAGCTGCACCACCCTTCAAACCAAAATTCATTACTGCTTCACGACAGAAATAGGCAGGGCGGTGGTACCTACACGTGCGGACTTACAAGAAGTCTTACTACCAGTATAAGTGTGTGTATTGTTTAATTTTTCTCACCTGTTATTTACATTTTGCAAGCTAATGTTTGCATCGTTCAGACCAGCTGACATTTCACTTAGCATCTTGTTAACGTTTTGACTCTTTGATACGATGTTCTGTGGAAATTAAGGTGTTTGAATATGCACAAAAATGAAAGTAGAATACAGTATTGATATTAATTTTTTCCAGATGTTGTTGTGATGAGAATTATTGTGTGAATTAACATGTATATTTGTGTAATGTATTCAATACCTGATGTGTGCTTTGAAGGAGTTCTAGCAGTTTCTCATCTCCTGCCAGGCTCCATTTAGGAGCAAGGTTCCTTAGATAGTCAGTATTATTATTCATATCCATTTTATACTAGAACAAATACAGTATTGTTAGCAACAATTTTCTGTTTAAAAATATTACTAAATCAAGAATGGTCTTCAGAAGTAGAGTTGGCTTAATAAATTGAAAACGGACTATTTATTTTGATGTGTATTTGAATTCAACATAAAATATATCTACAGAAACCCTTGTGTTAACCCTATTATAATAATCCCAGTAAGTGGCAAAATGGAATTTAAACTTCAAAGAAAGAAAGAACATAAAACTATCAAGTATCATTGTAAAATATGTGATACTTTTTGTCCAGTGTATTAATTTCAAGTGATATGACTATTCAGTAATTTAAATTTTTTGGCTGTTAAGGAAATGCAATCTACTTTTGAAGGTAAGCAGTTACCGTTGCCTATAAACACCGATATCACTAGGACCAGCCACAACAGTGCCTATAGTGTTAAATTCTTACAAGTATTAATTTTATACATTGTAATATTTATCACCAGTGTTTATTTATAGTTTATCACCCAGTGCCTACATAATACCAAGTCACACCAACTATATTCAAACATTATAGGCTGTATGGGCTAATATTGCTCATCAAACAATACACCATAATAAAGTATTTTGTGTACACAGCTGAGACTAAGTGGTCAGGAATATTTATGGACAAAAATGCAATATTTATAACGTTAAACATATTTACAAGCGTGGGCGGATACAGCAACTATCGATTAAGATAAACTAGAAGCGAGTACGCGTATCGTAACGTTAATAATTAGCATAATTTATTAATTTCTTGCATTATGTTACATACCGATGATTTTCATTAAATTCTAGCGTTGCAGTTGTTTTAAATAGGTTGCGTTACGTCAAAATAATTGTATGAATTGCAACACTGTTGTTTAGAATAATTTTTTGATTTTAAATTAAATTGTATGGGCCAATTTATAATGAAAACATTATGTACACACTCTCAATAACAATGAAATCTTGTAAATGTCATCTTTGACAGCAGTAGTAGTAGTTTTATTTTTCCAGTAGAAAGGCAAAAGTGTCGTACCAAACAACCTAATCTAATATATTTATATTATATTATATGAAAAATTATTATTTTTTATATTATAGGAAGTGAAATGATGAATACTGGTGGTAGGACCTCTTGAGAGTCCGCACGGGTAGGTACCACCACCCTACCTATTTCTGCCGTGAAGCAGTAATGTGTTTCGGTTTGAAGGGTGGGGCAGCCGTTGTAACTATACTTGAGACCCTAGAACTTATATCTCAAGGTGGGTGGCGCATTTACGTTGTGGATGTCTATGGGCTCCAGTAACCACTTAACACCAGGAGGGCTGTGAGCTCGTCCACCCATCTAAGCAATAAAAAAAATAAAAAATGAAATGAGATGATATGGGATGAAATATTATAATCTCAGTAAAATGGTGGTCATTTATTGAGATTTATCAATGAACTTTTTGGAGGATCCCCAGAAGTTACATCCAGCTGCGCTTGTTTTATTTTACCACATTTGTGCACTTTCACTGATACTAAATCGTCAATAAGCCAACGTTATTACGCATTTAAACCTGAAGAAACAATCAATAGACAAAATAAAACAAATCACACAACTTCACTCCTGGCGTTCCCGCCAAAAAGCTTTTTTTTTTTTTTTATTGCTTGGATGGGTGGACGAGCTCACAGCCCACCTGGTGTGAAGTGGTTACTGGAGCCCATAGACATCCACAACGTAAATGCGCCACCCACCTTGAGATATAAGTTCTAAGGTCTCAAGTATAGTTACAACGGCTGCCCCACCCTTCAAACCGAAACGCATTACTGCTTCACGGCAGAAATAGGCAGGGTGGTGGTACCCACCCGCGCGGACTCACAAGAGGTCCTACCACCAGTAATTACGCAAATCATAATTTTACGGATTTCATTTTTATTACACGATGTTATTCCTTCACCGTGGAAGCCAATCGTGAACATTTGTTAAGTACATATTTCATTAGAAAAATTGGTAGCCGCCTGCGGGATTCGAACACCGTTGCATCGCTCGATACGAATGCACCGGACAATTATTTTTGACAATTGGTTTTATTACTGGTAGGTTTTGACAACTTTTTTTTTTGAGTTTATGGCCTGGTATCTAGACCTTTAGGCCATGTAGTTTTTGACGAGAGTTCCAGTGGGGAGCGGCTGCTAAGTTTGAAAGTCCGGATGGAATAATATCGAGATGCATTCAATTAATAATTAAGCAATGGGTCAGTAATGAAACTATTCCAGAAGTGGTGTGTAACGCCAAGAGGATTTCTTAATAAACTAAATGATGTGTGTGTTTCAAACTCCAACTCATGATTAAAGACCTGTTTTTTTTTTATAAATATATATGTGCAATCCTGCATCGTGGTCTACAGGACTCGTCCAGTGTACTCGTATCGAGCGATACAACTGTACCTGTATTGAAATTCTGCAGATAGGTATTAATTTTTGTAATGAGATACATACTTAGCATATTATTAAGTTCACAATGGACATTCACGATGTAGGAAGAGAATCATATCGTTTAATAAAAATCAATCGCACAATAATTGTATTTTCAACCCAGCAGCTCAAACATGCCGCTTTTGCTGCGAGACACCAGTGAACAAAACGCGATTTTGATTCGAGCGTGGGGTACAAGTAGCTTCCCCCCCCACCCTTTCCCCAACCCTCCACGCTATTTTCCAAGCGCTATGATATGTCCTTCTTCAAACGAGGCTTGCGGAGAGTACTTTATGGTAGGCAGCGGCTTGGCTCTGCCCCTGGCATTGCTGGCGTCCATGAGCGACGGTAACCACTTACCATCAGGTGGGCCGTATGCTCGTCTGCCTACAAAGGCAATAAAAAAAAAAAGCTTTTTAATTTTTCAATCTTCAGTGCCACGAATTGACATTGTTCAGCCATAAATTTGAAACATTTGAATTTTACTGTGCTCTGTCTCTTTCACATGCATGTTAAAAAGCGAGTGAAAAAAACAAACCCCTTCGAAATTCGATTTTGGAATTCGACCTCAAAGAAAACACGTTTGGAAACGCGTAATACCCTAAAATTAAAAATATTTGTAATAAAGAAATTACTTTTTTTTTAAATGTTATTGTTTATATGTTTAGTTTATTATTGGATTTTAATAAAAATAAGTCTAATTAATAGTATAAAATTGGTATATAACCTATAACATTTTTATTTGGAATTTCAACATTGATACATTTGAAAAATAAACATCAGGGACGCGGTATCAAAACGCGATTTGAAAAAATTGTGGGAATAAAAATTTCGCTAATGCTGATAGCGTATAGCGTAACGTATTAAACGTTATTTCAATCTATTCCTGTTCATTTCTATGTCTCCTAAGTAATATGTGTTCTCACTGCTGAGGTGAAAAGTTATGTGAGCTACACGAGAGCAAAGTTTTTTGCATCTCGTGCTGTTGAGTCCCTGACTACGCTCAGGATTCTAACTTTGAATCACTCGCTACCCTCGTGAATCAATCATAGAACCCTTCACTTGCTCGGGACTTAAAATCAGCACTCGACACAAAAAAACAACTTTGCTCTCTGGTTGCACAAATAACTATTGCATTCTATCTGGTGGCAGGGGATTTTGCACGGGTAGCCACTTTGTCTACTCATGCTACATTAGGTTACAGTTTGTGGGGTGGGATATCATTTATGCTATACAATTGAGATTTAGACCTCAAGTTTCAAGATTGATGTCAACATTCTCTTAGTGATATCTATGGTCTTCAAAAACCACTTACTCAATAACTCAGCAGGTAAGACGAAAGCATATTAACAAACTCACTTCCGCATTTATGATATTATTAGGAAGGGATGGATTTTTTTTAATATTCTACATTAAAATGTTAGCATAACGTAATAGGCACATTTATTTCAATGTACAATGCATTTTTTGTACAACAAAATAACTTCTTTGTCACAATCTACATTTATTGGACGATAAACGTCAACTAACTTACACTTTGCAACACTTTAATATTATTTTTTATTTACTTTCACGAGAACCAATGATGTTAATACAGTCGGCCAATTATGTTTTATAACGATTGTAACTCTTTTTTATTATATTTCACAAGAAATTAGTTTAAACTAGGTTAAAGTCGAATTTGTGAAAATATTCTCGAGTTACACAAGAAAGTTTAATAACTTTATGTTTTTTTGTATTTACAACAAGAAAGAAGGAAAAAACCAAACTGGAATTAAATGTACCAATGTATGTTTCAGGCATAATATAATATTCATCATCATCATCAGCCTGTATCTCTCCACTGCTGGATGTAGGCCTCTCCCATAGTCCGCCACAATGAACGATCCTCCGCCTTCCGCATCCAATATTTTCCAGCATATCGCCGCAAGTCATCGGTCCAACGGGCAAGGGGCAAGGGGACGCCCAACGTTGCGCTTAATATTATATTATATATTTATTATTATTATTATAAAAACACACAATCTGATGTATTTACTACTTCTTTCTTATGCTTTTTTTTTATTGCTTACATGGGTGGACGAGCTCACAGCCCACCTGGTGTTAAGTGGTTACTGGACCCCATAGACATTTACAACGCAAATGCACCACCCACCTTGAGTTATAAGTTCTAAGGTCTCAGTATAGTTACAACGGCTGCCACACTCTTCAAACCGAAACGCATTACTGCTTCACGGCAGAAATAGGCAGGGTACCTACCCGTATGGACTCACAAGAGGTCCTACCCCACGAGCCCCATTCGTGAGTTTATGTTAGTAAGTTTTGAATTTCGGGGTTACGATTTGAGCTGCAAAACTTCGAGTCACGTCTATATGCTCGCCTGCTGATCAAATTATGAACGCACTCGTCAGCATGGAAAGCTGCATTGTAACGTTGTCCCGTTTATACAATAAGCCGCGCCGGCAGTAGGCTTAGCATTGAAATTAATTATTTCTTTTTTAAATCAGCAAATCATCTATAGAAAGTAAGTTTTAACCTTCACTGAGTTAAGCTTTCCCTGAGCTTTCTATAACTGTAAAAGCTTTTATTAGAGTAGATTTGCTGACAGGCTTACGGTGTGCTTGGTGTTAAGCTTTGAACAGAACAGGTAAACATTAAAACAGCATCGAATAAGTTGAAGTTTCAATAATAATTGTTGAATTTGTTAGACTTCACTATATCAGTAGACAAGCACACCGCTTAACTAGCGCTCAGTGGTAATCGAAGCTCAGAGTTAGTGTATGGGATTTGAACTGTCTAAGAAGTTCTTCGATTGCTTTCCACGAGAGCGTCCGATTCTCATATCGAGACAAAACTCGCAGAGGGCAGCGGGGCTATCCGCAAATTAACCTCACTGAAGTTTAAGTACACTGTTGCCTGGAGTCCAATTAAATTGATGTAACGTCAGATTCGCAGCGCACTCTATATTATAGACTGTATACTACAAGAAATTCACAGCTCCGGACTCCGGACGATCTGGTTTCGCAGAACCGTTTGGAACCTCTGGGTCTGCGGAGGGACTTCGGTTCCCTCTGTATTTTGTACCGTATGTTCCATGGGGAGTGCTCTGAGGAATTGTTCGAGATGATACCGGCATCTCGTTTTTACCATCGCACCGCCCGCCACCGGAGTAGAGTTCATCCGTACTACCTGGAGCCACTGCGGTCATCCACAGTGCGTTTCCAGAGATCTTTTTTGCCACGTACCATCCGGCTATGGAATGAGCTCCCCTCCACGGTGTTTCCCGAACGCTATGACATGTCCTTCTTCAAACGAGGCTTGTGGAGAGTATTAAGCGGTAGGCAGCGGCTTGGTTCTGCCCCTGGCATTGCTGAAGTCCATGGGCAACGGTAACCACTCACCATCAGGTGGGCCGTATGCTCGTCTGCCTACAAGGGCAATAAAAAATAAAAAATAAAAAAAAAAACCGTGAGAGGCGTGAGCGAACCACAGTATGATGGTCCAGCTCTTTAGACTATGAGGAAAATACGGCGTAACGCTAATGATGCGTCTCTGAAGATTCTAACACGACTGCTTATCGGCTACGCCTGTTTTTTTATTTTATTTTTTCTCCTGCCTATGCTGATGGTCTTGAGAGACAATATTAGCGTAACCGGGCGAGTAGGTGAGCTCACGGGACTCAATCCTGATGACTTCTGTTTGACGACTCATATATAATTTAGGAACCTACATAGATAGCGGAATGCGGACTTTAATTTTACCGCTAACGCCATCTATTGGCGACATTCAAACAACTCCTCCACAGCCCATACGTAAATGATAAAACAATTTACAAAAATCATACTTCAATACTAGTGACCTTTTTTCAAAATATTAAAATTGTTGAAGTAGTATCAGCAGACAAAGGAGCTGTCGCTCCGACAGGTCATCGGGTTTCACACCATGAGGTTGAAGTCTCTGTTCTATAAATCCGCTGTGCCACCACATAACTGCGTCGACTGGTGGTATGTAGTTACGGTACGCGCACAATCCCACAGCGGTACCCCTTGGCAGACAGCAATTACATTTTTGAGCGACAATCTTTGGCTTACGTAAACAGACAAATCTAGAAGCACTCTTTTGTTAAAGTATGCTATTATCGGACGTACATTCTCCCACGGTGCGAGTACAAACTATACGATCTTCTATGTAATGATTGGAATACAATGAAATGTGTGTGGTCTATGTTATGGTCTAAAGCGATTGTAATATACGCGCTGGAGTTCGGGATAAATAAAACTTACACCTAAGTACAAATTAAAACTCTATTAAACAGGTAGAACGCTTTAAATTCTCAATTCACTTCTTCCGCTTCGCTTCAGGTGATCCGTTTGCAGTTTCGATTCGAGTAGATCCGATCACTTACTGTCTTCGTGTCATCTCTGCCACGCTTATTCATTCCCGATCCTGCGGACAAAATGAAAGCAGTCGACATCGCCCAAAACACGTCATTTGGAATCCTCCCGATCCACTAACGGTGCTTTTAGGTACTTCAAGCACCGGTCATCGTTTTTGTCGAACCTGTTGCTTGTGACGAAGGGCTCGGCGAGTAAATTAACCCACAGACACATTCCACTGAGTTTCTCGCCGGATCTTCTCAGTGGGTCGCGTTTCCGATCCGGTGGTAGATTCTGTGAAGCACGGTTCTTAGGATTCGTGTTAGCAACGTGGTCAAGTTTGAGCCCCGTAAGTTCATCTACTAGTTAAGGGTACGCTGAAATAACTCTCAAGGCTATCAACTTAGGTAGGAAAAAAAAAGCAACGCTTTTATAGTCAAGACGATATCTCTACATTTATCGAGAACATTCCCAGCAAGAAGTCTTTTTATGTGTTTCAGCTATTTCATAATAGATGGCGTTGCACTTCTCGAGCGCTCTCAGAAGAGCTAGTAAAACTATTAGTTCTGTTGATATTCGTTTGGGCTGACGGCTTCGACGACAGATGGCGTTACTCTTACGGGCGTAACAGTATCTTCCTATGATAAATTACTAATGATTAAGGAGCCAGACATGATAATCTTGTCCTAGCATCCCACTAGTTCTTAAGCTCATTGTCAGCTGGAAGAAATCGCTTTCAGCGATAAGTCCGCCCATTGTACTATAGTTTTAAGTTTATTTTCTCATTTACTTTTTATGCATTGTCATTATTTTGGTGTACCTAAGTGCAATAATGGAATGTTATGGATCGACCAAGTCAAGTCAGCAGTTGGCAGCTGTTTGCATGAGTGTACCAGACTCACCACAAATCGAGAGGAGTGGCGATTGCTCGTGAGGTACATAACATCTGCCCACAGCAATGATACTGAATGATGACCACAACCGCTCCGATAAGAGTGATACGACAAAGAAAGAAAGAAAAGTGCAATAAAATGTTAAAATTATATTAACTAAGTTGTTCCGTTTAATCCTAATCACTTAATGTTTAATATTGTACACCATCATATTCTACACCCCATTTCTTTCTAATAGTAATTGGTTGGAAGATAACTTATGGATGGGATAAGTCTGCTTTTGTACGTTTCATTTATATGAATATTCAAACTGTTTTTTGTTGTTGTAATTAATTTTTTGTATTAAATAAAGTATAAATAAATAAAATGAATTGTACCTTATGTATATACATTATAATAACTTGACTTAATGAGTACAAATAGGAAATAGCGGGATCGAACGAACAATAAAAAAGTCTTTAAATTAAGCCACACTCTAAAGTGAAAGTATAAAAGACGAAGTGAACCTTCCGTGTAAGTTCAGATAATTGGCTGGAAATCATACGTTTACCGTTAGCCAATAACAAAATGACAAAATATAATTTAAATGAAACTCAACGGGTTCGTCATTGAGTGCCGATTTCCACTACCAAGTATTATTATTTATTCTTTATTTGTACACACTGTTAATATAATACAGTAATTGCGATAAGATATAAAAAATGGCGAGCTTAACTCAACAATTGAGTTATCTACCAGCTAACCGTTCTCAAAGAAGGAAAGCTTTACATGAGTGGGTAGATGAGTACAATCTAATTAATTTAATTATTTATTGTTTTACTGTTTTAAGGATGGGCAGACTTTGTTAGATAGAAAATTGATTTTTCGGCCATAACCTCGTCTATACATTTATCTTAGTGAAAACTAGAATCTATGAATAAATCTTGAAAATTTTGGCCGCCGATCGTCTTTTAGGTTTTTTTTGTTGCTAAAATTCAATAATGGAATATAGAGATTGACATTATTTTAGTATTATGATTATGTCAATCGCCAACGGTACCACCGCCCGACTCGTCCGGGAGCAAATCCTTTTAAACACTAGCCAAATATGTTCTCGTCACGATGACGTGGCTCGAAGCAGAGACAAAACCACGGAATAGATAATTAAGGTACCTTAATTATCCATTCCGTGGTCAAAACGGTGTAAGTTGCTGCGTGTTGCAGGGACTCATCAAGGCCCCGAATACAGACAGTTTGTTTGGCGTCTATTCGAAAGCAACGGTCGTCTGAACTAGTTCATTGATGTATTTTAATTGGTTAAAGAGAAGCGCGACACGCAATTGTAATTAAAAAGTAGCTGAAACTATTGATGAACGGTTCTAATGTTATTTCGGTTCATCGTTATGTATCCAGTTGAATTAGGATTTCTGCTCTTGTATTTTTAATGGACTTCCAGTAAAGAAGGGGGGTTTGGATTTCCTTTTATTGTTAAATGTTTATCAGCCCAGAACTTCGTCATTACTGAGCCTTTTTATTCAAAATGATTAATAGCAAAGTAAGTTTTAGGTACATTCGTTCAGAATTAGGAAGCTTTTAATATTTCAATGAAATTCTGGAGGTAGATCTGATAAAAAGACTAGCTAGCAATGGTTCTTGACGATCCGTGTTTAAAATGAGGGTATCCAAAAAAATGGTCACGTTCTTTTTATTAGTATTTATGGTACATAAAAACACAGCACAAATTTTAAACAAACAATTCTAGTAGATATATTGACCGAGTATTTCGCATCTTGCCGAGGAAAGCTTAAAAAGCCGATCAACACAATAAGCAATTTTTTTGTTCGAACTGCTCTTAAAACATGGTGTTGTTTTTTTAACAGATTTCAAAGAAAGGAGGAGATTCGTCGGCGGTTTGTCTGATTTTGATCATCATCTTTTATTTGAAAGCTGGTTCTTCCCGTGTAGTTCCATTTAAAAATTTACCAAGAACTGATTGGTACTTTTGAAGTTAGTGAGTTATTATAACACATATTTATTTGACTTTGACTATATTATCATATTCTCACTTTATTTCGTTGAGGTCGGCTCTATTTTTCCTTAAAACTGTACATTATCAGTTTATTGGTTGTAAAACATCATACATTTTTACTGAATGGAGATCCATTGACTCGTATTTAACTTAAAGTTTGAGAGATATTTACGGTCCCTGTCTGAACATTTCAAATTCCTGTGTTCAGTGAACAGCGAACTTCAGCGCCTTTGCTACCACGAACTATTGTTCTCCAACGATTCGACACTCGAACAATGCAGGAGGGAGCCAACCGATTTCGCAAAATTTTCTAGAGATACAGTGACCACTAATGGATGTTGTGGCGATGTAAACATTAGCGATTTTTTTAGTGTCATGGTATTCAGTATCGTCATACTGCCTTCTACATTATCAAGTCCAGTTTAAAATGCTCTATATCTTCCGGCGACAACGCTTGAATCAAAATGTCGTCGTGGCCTAACGGATAAGACGTCCGGTGCATTCGTGTTGAGCGATGCACCGATGTTCGAATCCCGCAGGCGGGTACCAATATTTCTAATGAAATACGTACTCAACAAATGTTCAATATTGATTTCCACGATGAAGGAATAACATCTATACTAATATTATAAAGAGGAAAGATTTGTTTGTTTGTTTGTTTCGAATAGGCTCCGAAACTACTGGACCGATTTGAAAAATTATTTTTCCATTAGAAGCCGACTTTGTCCCTGATGAACATAGGCTACTTTTTTTTATTTATTTTTTATTTTGTTTTTTTGGTTTCATGTCTGTTTTAATGTTTCCGAAGCGAAGCGAGGGCGGGTCGCTATCGTGTAATAAAAATGAAACCGGCAAAATTATAATTTGCGTAATTACTGGTGGTAGGACCTCTTGTGAGTCAGCGCGGGTGGGTACCACCGCGCTGCCTATTTCTGCCGTGCAGCAGTAATGCGTTTCGGTTTGAAGGGTGGGGCAGCCGTTGTAACTATACTTGAGACCCTAGAACTTATATCTCAAGGTGGGTGGCGCATTTACGTTGTGGATGTCTATGGGCTCCAGTAACCACTTAACACCAGGTGGACTGTGAGTTCGTCCACCCATCTAAGCAATAAAAAAAATGTTGATCACCTCTTTAGTCTGGTGATGCATGACCCTCATATATAATGGATATTGGTTTCGGATTCCATCTTCTACTGCATTACCTCCCGTATTTGCGTAGATGGGTAAATCAACTCGCGGCCCACCTAGTTTAATGTGGTCGTCCGAGCCCAGAGAAGTCACAACGTGACCCACTTTGTAACATGAGGTCGAAGTATCTATTATACTGTCCGCCTGTCTCATAGTGTCTTTCCGGTACCTACTCATAAAGGAGCTAACCTTCGTTTGGAGGCGTCGAATATGTAATCTTAAGGAATAGAACTAAATATCGAGGGCTGAAAGGCTATTTGGTTTAAGCGACATTTCGCTTAAGACGCGACATTTATTTTTGTAATTAAAGGTCCATTTTATTTGGTATTAGCATCAACCATTCTAATTTTTTTAATTGAACTTCAATTAAGTTTACCCCATTCAAAAAAACTGAAGAAGTTTTTTTGTTATGTTATTTTTTCCAAATTTAAAACTTTAAATGGCTTTTTTATTTTAATTTTTTATTGCATAGGTGAGTGGACGAGCTCACAGTCCACTTAGTGTAAAGTGGTTACCGGAACCCATTGACATCAATAACGTAAATGCCGTCATTCAGCTTGAGATATGAGTTCTAAGGTTTCAGTATAGTTACAACGGCAACCCTTCAATCTGAAACGCATTACTGGTTCACGGCAGAAATAGACGAGGTGATGGTCCTACCCGTGCGGACTCACCAGAGGTCTTACCGCCAGTAATCTGTGCATTTGCAAAAGTCCTGTAAAGTTGCAAAAATGTCGCTTAAAGTAAATAGCTTTTTTCTCCTCGATATGATTGTTATGAAAAAGATTCTTGAAAGTTCTTAGCCGTTCATTGCATAAGACCGTCCAGTTATGACGATGCTGTGAACAGAGCGCTCCCATTTGTACAATTAGCGTTGATACAGTAAGTTTACTTTCACGAAAACTTACGAATCAATTTATAGCTTACTCCGTGACCTGAGTCGGAAGTATCACACGCGACTCGACCACGGAATCGCTTGTTCGTAATTCAAAGTATACTCCAGTAACCACTTAACACCAGGTGGGCTGTGAGCTCGTCCACTCATCTGCGCAATAAAAAAGGGGGTTTATAGTAAATTTAATGGATAATTGGGTAATGAGTTAATTTGTTAAAATTTTACTTTAGTCTGTCCTTTTAACCCTTCGACTGCCATGCAGGTCACCGGTACCCTACGTGGCGCACTGAAGTAATTATGTCGATTTCTGTATGTACCTATGTTTTAATATTTTAGGTCTGTTTGAAATAGATTCATACTCAGTATGTTTGGATTCGTCTTTCCCAGTATCTACTAGATATTTCGGCGCTTTAGTAGCCGAAATCGATTAATTACATGAGTGCGCCGCGTAAGGCACCAGTGACCTACATGGCATTTAATGTGTTAAGGAGCTTTCGATCAAAAACACCTACTAGTAATGGAGAAAACATACTATTTCAATATTAATCGTTATAAGAACACCTATTAGTAATGGATTGTAGTTTCCCGCAGACTAACTGGACATCGACAATACTAGCAGCAGATTTTCTTCACCTACAAAACAGAAATGAGCTTTTATGTTTTTAATTTATCCCGGTGTCTAATTCTGTGGCCTCACAAAACTATTACGTACTTTAAAGTTTATATGAGATCCTTACGTTTAAGGTCTACCTGATCCTTCAAAAGTCACGTCCAATTTATTCTAAGATTAGAATATCCAGTCGGAAGTTAATAGAGTAACACCGTTTTAGCCTTCAATCACGCATTGTTTATAGCAAAAATAGAAAGGCGGTAACATCTACTGACCCACGTGAGCCTGTTGATGTCATGAGCATTGCCCACTCTTAGACTTAGCGTCACTCACGAATGTAATAAAGAAATGGGAAATAGTGAAATAACGTATTGTCCAGTTGCGGCCTCATAGAACACTTTTTGAATCTTTCGAGCGAAACGTCGTTCAACACGAGCACGGCCGAGTCTTGCCGACGGAAACCGAACGGACGATGAAAGCTGTTGCGCTTTGGAGTTGCCATTTATATGTAATTTTGGGAATTTGTACATTTTATTTAACGTGGACTGCTTTGAGATTTTCTTCAACAGTGGACTGTGTATTATATTTTAAAAACATAATGAATGATAGAGACGCTTGTGTTTAATCGTGGCCTGATGATATACACCAGCGACTCAGTGTCTAAGCTCATTAATTTAATAGTTAGCCGCTTATTTTTTTGCAGCCATATGATCAAACAGCTTACTTGATGGTGAGCAGTTACATTTTACACATACATTACCAATGGGATTGCGCACAACGACTCTACTGGCTATTAAACGTGACACCATAAGAACTATTAATTAACTATTAAATTTGAAAACGGACAGAAAAAAAGACTTTTTTTAATAAACGGAACTTATTTTTTAATAAATTGGAGAACCCGGCTCATTTTTAGAGCTTTTTTCTGGTCTTGATGAAAAAAAACGCATGCCCGCCCGCATCGAGATCAAAGTTGTTTTGTTGGAAAAATAAAAGAATTATTGGGATTAAACCATCACACTAGATTAGATCCTACGTCGTTATAGATATAGATATAGAAAGTTAACTACTGTTAAAAAAAAAAACTTCATAATTTAGAATTATAAATATAATTTGAAGGGTTGTTCGATAACGATCTAATATTATGTATGAAACCTCATTATGTGTATATTGTGACGCGCACTAAAACTTTACTCACCAGTCCAATCAAACAAAACACAAAAACCCAACATTTTCTAAGAAAAAACACTATCTATCTCATAATCAAAACTCAGCAACACCGGGTAACTTTTTTTGAACGCGAACTAGTTTGACGCTAGCGTTTATGGTGATAGGTTGTATTTGACTCGCGCGCGTTCGTACTTTTACGCGATCCTCGGGAAAACCGGTTTGAAAGTGAGGTGTGGCGTGGGCGATTGTGGTACCGCGTTCGACCGTAACAAAAAAAAGAAGAGAAAAAATACATGAAACTACCGACATTCGTGTAACAAAAACTATTTTTGAGGAGTAAAAGTGAATTGCCGTTGGATATCAGAATCGAGGCAGGTAATCTATCAGATAAATTTATTATCTTTTGTATATTTTTTTTAAAGTTAAAGCATGCGAATAGCAAATTGTGTAGGTAATAAAATTACGCATTCTCCACCAATCTTAGTGTTTATTTGTACAAAATAGAAGGATTGTCGTTAATGTTGGCATAAAGACTCTTCTTACATGGTTTCAAAGTGGGTCGGCTGCGATATTCGTGACGTGATGATGTACAGTGTACGGCAAAATATTGTACTACCTAATAAATAAATTTTACATGGCAAATCTTGTCTGGGTATCAGTATGAAAGTATTATAGAGTATCGAAAATCGGAGCGCCTCTGTGAGATCTAATGAGTCACTGTCATTAGTTCTTTGTGTTGATTTGAATCAAATATAACGTTACGTTGATACTTGAATCGTTTTGGTTTGTTAAAATTATGCCTTCGATTTGTAAGCTAAAATAACTGTGGTCTATTGAGATGTCGATCTCACGTATCAAGCTTCTGCTCTGATATCGATGGCTGTTTAAGCAACATCGTTATGGAAAAAGGCCAGTGCAGTCAATAGTCAAAGCGGTCGTGTTTTATTTCGGAGACAGGTGGTCAACGGGCCGTCTACCTACCTGTGTTTTTTTGGAGGGTAGTTTTTTCATTAATTTGTCTTTCAAGATGTCTGTGATAGGATTGTTAAACTTTAAGGTAATTTCGTGAATGACAGCTTCGAAATTTTAACTGTTTGAAACGCTTTAGATGTGAAAACATCAAAATTAACACCATGTAAAGTAAAATTTGAGTTCATTGTTCAGCTGTTCAGCATATAATATCTTTTATTGAAAATAGACTTATCGCTTGTGTGGTTGTCCACCTTAATGCTCTCAATAACACTCAATTTCAATTTAGTTTTCAGTTATGGACTATTATATTGATAATTTGGACACGAAGAAAACGAAGGTTTTAAATAGCATTTAAAATGAAATCTACAAGTATGTATTCAAATAAGTTTGGATGGGATTAATGCTCGTTTTCGTAAATAGGTTGAGAGAGAGATAAGATTTATTTGGCTAATAAAAGCGACATTAGGTACTTGGTGCGTGGGCGCTGCTATGTCAGAATCTTTCTTCGAATAAATTGCAGTAAGGTTTCAATTCAACGACATTTAACGAACGCGTGGACCCAAAAAAAAACATAAAATCTTCGCTCAACCATAAAACCACAGATAAAACCCTATTCTCCATGGTGATATGTCAAGGTGAATATCTAATATGCATGTCTATTTTCAAGGGCCATTAAATAATTAGCATTATTGGTAAACTATTGTCATGTCAGTGTTATGCTTTTTTTTTTTGCTTATGTGGTTGGTCGAGTTCACGGCCCACCTGGTGCTAAGTGGTTACCGGAGCCCATAGACATCTACAATGTAAATGCCGAGATATGAGCTGCCTTGAGATATGAGTTCTTAGGTCTCAGGTTTTACAGTACAACGGCTGCCCCGCCCTTCAAACCGAAACGCATTACTGCTTCACGGCAGAAATAGGAACCTACCACGACCACGAAATCATATCTCAAGTGGATGGTTGAATTCGCGTTTTATAACCTATCGACTTCGGTGACCACTTACCATCAAAGAGATGGTGAGCTCGTGTTCGTTTCTATTGAAATAAAACATACTAAAATACTTAACGACGCCAGTAAAAAACTTTTTGATTTCTACATCGTGCTTTTTAACTTTCTCGATAGCGTAAAAGTTAACTCAAATTTCTATGGAATTGGAACGTTTGCCTACGTTTGCCGCTAGGGGCGCTGTTCCAACTGCATACAAATTTGAGTTAACTTTTAAGCTATCGAGAACGTTAAAAAAACTCGCCCTAAACACACTGGCAACAAAGAGAAATAAGTATCGGTTCCCGTAACTATATTTCGATAGATAAAAAAAACTCACTTGATTAATATTACATTTTCTAACTCACCATAATGAAATTGAACTGGGGAGTTGCGTGTCCGGGAAAATTAAAGATTCGCGTGTAGATGGCATGGCGAACAACCGCGCCCTTTTGGTACACTGTCATGACATTCATAACCGGGAATGTGCAATTTTTTTTAAAGTTTTATTTATCAAGATTAAATTCGCGTCTGTTTTTCGACGAAAGGCTTGGCGAGTAAATTAACTCACAGACACAGCCCGCTGAGTTTTTCGCCGGATCTTCTCAGTGGGTCGCGTTTCCGATTCGGTGATAGATTCTGCGAAGCACTGCTCTTGCTACTTGCTAGGGTTAGTGTTAGCAACGTCGTCAAATTTGAGCCCCGTGAGCTCACCTACTTGTTAGGGTTACGCTGAAATGGTCTCTCAGGGCCATAAGCTTAGGTAGGAAAAAAAAAATTTTTGTGAATTTTTTTTATGATTACCTTACGCCGTCTTAATGGCAAGCGACATCCAATTCCAATAATATCAATATTACACAGCTTTAAAAGTTTATCATTACGGTACGTACATACCTGAACTTTTTTTTTATAAGCTATTCAGAATAACCGTGCGTGCAATTTCCTTAAGTTACTGCAATAACTCTTCGAACACTTAACTACCACTAGTTGTATATTGGTAGTTTCCTCAACTTTTTCTACTACGGAGATTTCTCTGAGCAACAAAAACAGTTACAAAAATTAAACTTGGCCCTACATTGCTTACACTCATACCCAATACGTTATAAGTATCAAAAGAACGGATTATGAATTCAGCATTATTTTGAGGAGAATTATCACTGTTTTCGGTCTCTGATTGAAAAATTCTTCCTGTTAACTTCTAGATGCAGTTTTTTTTATTTATTGCTAAGATGGATGGACGAGCTCACAGCCCACCTGGTGTTAAGTGGTTATTGGAGCCCATAGACATCCACAACGTAAATGCGTCACCCACCTTGAGATACAAGTTCTGAAGTCTCAAGTATAGCACTTCTAAAGTTGTTTTTTTTGTCATTTACAAAATGGTTAATTGGTTTATATTATTATAACTATTACAATGCCAAAGTCATTTTGTGTTATTAACGCAAGAATATACGATAAACACATTTATGTACACATTTTAACTTAAATTTTCCTGTAATTGACTAAAAGTACTGCACTGCACGCGATCAAAATTAAAAACAATTTTATTCAAAATTGTCCCAAAAACAATACGTTCAGTTCCCGCCAAAATGCAATGTAACTTTTTAAACTGACGAAATGGGCAAAGGTGGTTAGTTACGTAATGCCACGGATGCATAGCTAGAGCGGCCGGTACCAGTTTCGAAAAACTCGTTTCCCCGTAGGTAGTCGATCGTTTTTATTTTTAAATCCTTCTAGGATCGTTATGTACCTACGCGTTACATGGAATCCAAGTTTTATATTTGACGTTTTAAGATGGCCGACTTGTTTTTCTTTTTCGGATGAAATGAGGATGTGAAGTCGTTTTATAAATAATCATTGTGAATGGAATGCCATGCCTATAAATGTTTCATTGTAAAGAAAGGTAATTGAGTAAAATTAAGTTAAAAGTTAACACACAACTAGATATCCTTGGTATATGATCAACGCCCGTCTGGTGTAGTGGTAAGTGACAAAGTCACTACACAAGGGGGTCGCGGGTTCGAATCCCGCCAAGGGAAGATATTTGTATGATAAATACAAATGTCTTTTCCAGGGTTATGGATGTATATTAAATATGTATGTGTATAATAAAAATCTTACATTTATTTCCGTTATCTGGTACCTGTAACACAAGTTCTTTACGAACTTATCACGGGACTAGTTAACGTGGCGTGATTGTTAGTAAATATTCATATTTATATTAAATGATACAATAATATTCAAGTTTGCTTTAAAAATATAGACATAAATATTTGCATACCTAGATACGAACACAGATATAGTGTGCTGTGTGTTATTAAGAACGAAATTAAAAAAAACATTTTGAAACACAACACTGAACATGCAACATCTACAAAAAATAATTTTGCCTTTATCAACTACAAAAGTTAAAATAAGCTTAACCGAAATTTTTTTCGACAGATAAACATAGCTAATCTGCCGCCAGCTACCGTGTACTAAAAAAAATTTACCCTTTGGATCGATGTGACGATTGACTTGTTACAAACACAAATATGGAAATATGATCATAAATATCTTTGCACACATAATATTCTCTGGGCTTGGGAAAATTAAGTACATATTAGCATTGGATAGATTCGTTTGGGAGCCGGTAGCTCTGTCATGTTGCATCGAGTGAGAACGTTGGTTAATCATTAAGTAACTTTGTTTTTCAATTCAGACAAGCTAGCTGGCTTATGTTTGAGATAAATCTTCAAAGCCGCTTGTGAGTAAAAAACTAAGAAACCCAGAGAGTCCTGGTTGTGCAAAAAGTTTTTTTTTTTTAAATAACGTATGAGACTGTTGTGTAGAATCAATGTAGTTCTCTTAGCTGAAAAAATGTGTAGTTGATCTCACTACTTCAAACGTTAATTTGTCGCTTGCACTAATCTGGATGTCAGAGATGATCGGTAGAGGGAGTTTTCGTTAAATCCGATAAAATTAAGCTCAAAAGAAAGAAAACGGCTTTAATTTTGTTATTCAAAGAGGCATTGTTGAAATACTTAAATCAGTCCAGGTCCAGTGTTCACACGTATTGGACATATTATTATAGTCTTACATTACATTAGTCTTAGAACCGTAAAGGGTTAAAATAAGATGCTACACAATATAATTTCTTTAGCTTCCTTGGTTATTAAAGTTCAGTGATAAAGTCACCTTTTTATTATCTTAATAAACACTATAATGCTATATAATTTATGTACGTCAGATATACCGGGTCCAAGGTCACCCCAAACAACACTGCGAGATAACAAACCTCGTCATATGAGTTTTATTCATTGTAGCTTCTAAATACTATATTTTTTGCGTATTGGCTTCGTGTTTGCTTTAAGTCAATCGTCAATAATTTCGACAAGTTTGACGTTAAACACGTGCACCCTTAAAAAGTTCAAGGGCCTTCCTTCCTCCTTATATCTTGAAATGCATAGTCAAGAGTAGTATTCTGTCTGCACGAATTGGTACCGCTGCCCTGACTAGAGCTATGGCGACGTGATAACGCGATCCAAATTGTAGAATCAGCAGAATTAAACATGTGTAAGATTTATTCCAAGGCATATGCAAAAGCAAAACAATCTTTGCCGATGTCAAATGTTTAGAAAAATTACATTAATAGTATGTACCTAAATATGAATTAAGATTGTTAATAAAGCCTTCTTTATCTTTATCTTTGAGTTTTTTTTTCAGTAAAACTTCTTTAGGCGCGTTGAGAGTAAAATTTAACTCATAACAAATTCGTTACGGCTGGAGAGAAACGATACAACCTAGTACGTGCGAGAGTGAGAAAGTAGACAGAGCGTCTCGCGAAACATTCGACCGTGGAGAGAGTGACAACGCGAGCTAGGTCGTTTCTCTTATACACATTATTCCGTATTACAAGAGAAATATGGTTTAAGGATGAAAAATGAGAAAAACGACAATACTACACACCGCAAAAGAAGTTTCACTTCTTCACGTGCACCAAGTTGCACGCGCACCATTTTTTTCTGTTTTATTGTCTTTCAAGGCTGAAGAATTTAACTGATGGTCATTGGTCAGCAATGCTCAAGGATACAGGCCGCTGTCGGAGCCGAGAGCATCGTGTTCATTCCAGAGGTATGTGTAGCGCACCCCCGTGGAACACTCGGTACAAAACATATCCAAAACCCACCTCCTGACATCTCAGAGAGATGAGAGCTACACATCTATTTAGTGTCAAGTCGCCTGTCAAAAAACTGTAAATCAGTGTGCTTAGTGCGAGTTTTTTAACGTTCTCGATAGCGTAAAAGTTAACTCAAATTTGTATAGAGTCGGAACATCTATCTTCCTTTCGTTTGCCGCTAGGGGCGCTGTTTCAACTCCATACAGATTTGACTTAACTTTTACGCTATTGAGAAGTTAAAGAACTCGCGATAAGCTCTCAGAAATAGATAGTAACTGTCCCTTTCTGAGTTTTTAGCCGCATCGAAGAAGTTGGAAAGTGAAGAATCCGCGTTATTGTACATAGACAATGTGGCAACTTTTTATGTAATTAGACGGGTGTAATGATGTTTATCTTCACGCTTCGTCGATTCTAGGGCAGACACAAATATTCGGTGTCGTAATAGTTGAATTTAATTTTTTGTTGATTATTTAGCTAATTAGTGCTGTTGATTGTTAATTAATTGCGTATGAACGCAAGCGATGTACGATAAAGTTTGATTTTTTTAAACTGTTTCGTGATATTGGACTTTGTGCTCCTGGTCTCAAGTCCTCAAACGTTCCACCGTCCAATTTGATTGTATTGAGTATGGGCTCTTTTTTCCCGCTACTCCCACTTTTTTGCCGCTACACGTGACTGCTTCACGGTAGAAATAGGCCAGACAGCGGCGCCTTCTTTTTTTTTTTATTCCTACCTATGCTGATAGCCTTAAGAGCCTATATCAGCTTCTCATTGACGTGCAGGGAGCTCACGGGGCTCGAACCGGGAGTGATGCTAACACTGGCCCTAGCAAGAGCCATGCTTCGCAGAATCTATCACCGGATCGGAATTACGACCCAATGAGAAGATCCGGCGAGAAGCTCAGTGGGCTTTAGTTACACTTCATAGTGCGAAGTGCGTATTATCTTGGATCGATGGTTAACCGTGTGCTTAGAGCGAGTTTTTTAACTTCTCGATCGTGTAAAAGTCAACTCAAATTTGTATGGAGTTGGAACAGCCTCCCTTCGTTTGCGGCTAGGGGCGTTGTTCCAAGTCCATACAAAGCACGCTGTTCCCCGGCTCAAAACGCCGGAACGTTCGCTTTAATACCAGAAAGCAACGTCTTATCGGAACAATAAAATTTGTTAAACATATGTATCAATAGACTCTATAGAGAGCCGTTGTGGCGATATAAACGATCTAATTAAAAACGTCCTCAATTGAGACGAGTTTGATGCGTCATCGTCATGATAAAACAGAAGGTTTTTTCATTGACAACGTACGACATAGATTACTGGAGCCACCGTTGTATTTAGACGAATCAATTGGGAAATGACAAATGACTCATGCTTTAACTTATTTGATATCAATGTATTGGGCGTTTGAATAAATGTGCTACCGGACTGGAGATCATGATTGCTTTCCGGCATCATTTGGATTGATTGTGTGGATACCAATTGCATGACAAATTGCAGAATAAGCAGGATTGCCATACCCTGTGGGACGGGTTTATAATGCACATTTACTGGTGGTAGGACGTCCGCACGGGTAGGTACCACCGTCGTGCCTATTTCTGTCGAGAACCCGTAATGCGTTTCGGTTTGAAGGGTGGGGCAGCCGTTGTAACTATACTGAAACCTTAGAACTCATATCTAAAGGTGGGTGGCGGCATTTACTTTGTCTGTGGACTCCGATAACCACCTAACACTAGGTGGGCTGTGAGCTCGTTCACCCATATATGCGGTAAATATAAATAAAATAAAAACTCTAGTAGGAAATGCCGGTCGGTGATGGCAGCGCTCTGGTCTAATACTCAGAATACGTTGTTGCTCATTTTTCAGCGCCTTATCCGACCGTGGCGGGGCAAGGCAAGGCCGCCATTGCCCGAAGTTTGTCTTGTCGGATCCCCCGGCTTCACTCTCGGTGCTTTTAGGCCTGTCAAACACCGGTCACCGCGAAGTAACCCATAGACACAGCCCACTGAGTTGTTCGCCGGATCTTCTCAGTGGCCGCTATTCCGATCCGATGTTAGATTCAGTGAAGCACTGCTCTTGCTACGGCTAGTATCAGCAAGTTCTCTCAGGTTGAGCCCGTGAGCTCACCTCCAGTCCGGGTGAAGCTGGGATAGCTTTTTAGGCTACCAGCGAATAGGTAAGAAAAAAAATCTCCGATGAATTTCGTGGCGGCATTTTACGACGCCCGTTCGAAGTGCAGTGGCCTATGTCGAAGGATGTATTCGTCGTGTACAGTAGAACAATGTAAGCAAGTGTAATGAACACCAATTATTTTGTTTGTTTTAAGTTTCGTCCATTTTGAAACATCTATTCACATCTGTCAGTTATGAAACGCGGGAAACGGTTTTTTTTAAAAATTCCTTCAGGCCCTTTGCCTTAGCCCGTCATACAGATGACGTCACTCATGATTGTCGTGTGAAATTCTCGTGTACGCTTTAAACGCAACTGAGCTCTCAAAAATGTAGTAATGTGTTTAATCCTCTCTGGCTCTGCCCCTGGCATTGCTGAAGTCCATGGGCGACGTTAACCACTCACGACAAGTTGAGCCGGATGCTCGTTTACCTACAAGGGTAATATTGTTTTTTTTAAACAAGACTGTTTTCTGAAAAAAGTAAGTTAATAACGAAAATAATAGCAGTTACCTATACCGATATTGAACTGCCGTCTTATTATTATCTTAGGACCGAAAGCATTTATGGCGCTTGATGTATCAATTTTGAAGATTTCAATGATAGCTAAACATTGAATTTAAAAATACTCGTAGGTATCGTATTAACAAAGATTCCTTTGCTTCCCTCTTGAATGATAAAAAAACATACAAAACTAAAATCTGTAAATACATTTTCGCACACACGCGTCGTTCGATGAAAATACTTGCGTGTTTCAATAAAAATAACAAGTATTCGGAATTGCGAACCCATGCAAAAAACGATGAAATCTGTGATTATTTTTTGGTTAACACAAACGATAACCAAAAACCAGCAAAAATTAGGTCACGAATGTTTCACAAAAATGTTTACACGAAATTAAATCTTAATTCGTCAGGGTAAGAGTTAAATATCCAACTGGAGAAATTGTATGATTTTTTTATCTGTCCCCCAAAACAGTCTTTATTGCATTGGCATAAGTACTAAAGGCAAAAACAATAGATTAGTATTTTTCGTTGAAACATTTCATAGTAATATAAGCTTTATCGCACACAAGATAAAAGCGATAGTTGTAGAAGCGTGATCGATATAGAAAGGTCTTTAACCTCTGAGCAACCGTTAATTCTCAATATGGCGTCTTGCAACGTAATTCCTTCTTTGAATATTTGTTTATAAAATTATTCGCATTACGTAAACTTTAATTTTTCTTTAATTGACTTAAAAAATATATTTATTTGGTTTTGGCATTCGGTTATTATGGTAATTTCTTAGTTACCTTGAATATTCTATTTATTAATTTACGTAAATTGGATACCTAATTTTTCATATTGTACGGACATATGTGTTGAATTTTTTTTTTGATTTATGTATTTATGTATATATAAATACAATTACAGTCATGTGGGTGGCTAGATCGGAGTTTGGCTCGTTCGGAGCTAATATATCTCTCGAAGAATCTTCGAGATTTGAAATTGCTCGCTCCTAGACCTATATAGTATACTTCAGTGCTCCTGTCTTACGTGTCTTGTTATCTCTGGATATACAGTTAAGATCCCTTTGCCATGTCGCGCGGCATTTGGCAGCGCTATATTTAACCGCCAAAAAATTTCACACGTCAACAATACATATAAAATTTTAGATGAACACAAAAAACGACCTTGGCTTATTTGAATATCGATAAAGATTATATTCACGCGATTAGAATACGCAATGAAGGTATAAATAAACGTGGTGACATTTATATCTGACACAAAGTGAGCATCGGCACCGGAGCAAACATAGACTTAATTTGTCAATCGGACACTGATAATGAAAATATCTACTTAAGGTACTATTTTCTTCGTAGGTCGTTGATATGTTTAAAACTACTTTCCAGCTTGATCTCTCGTCAGAAATAATATCATGATAATAAAAACAAACCCGATAAAATACTTTTAATTATGTCTACTAGGGATGCTACTTAAGTTCAAACTATTTAAAAATAATACTAGTTAAATGGAAACTAATTTAAAAGAATAAGACACGTTATGTACATTTCCTCGGGATACAGATTTGCTTGTGTGAACGTTGCCATAAACTACCAGTGATTCTGTAGATACTATGACGCGTCTCACCACGAACAAGTTAACGCACCTACGAATATTCGCAATCCATAATTCAAATTCAAAACAATTGGTTTCAATTTGGATGTCATTGAATATTCTTCTTGTAAGTGAAACTAAACTGGCCGGTTCGAAGAAGAGCCACAGTCGAGAGAAGTACCAGCGATACAAACCGAGCTATCACGTCTGTTTTTACAGTATGTGGTGTAATAGCGTAATAGCACTCATTTAAATACAATAATCGGTTGTTTGTAAAGTCGGTTTACGGACATAGTTTTACGTGATAACGTGGTACCACAAAACGTACCATATACCCACGTAACCACGTACCTACCACAAAAAGACTCGCAAACATTTCTTTATTTAGTGAACAGGGCGTTCGTCCTTTGTAATCTGTGATTTCGCGTCACATAAATAAAAATGCATGAAAGCATGTGTGTGTGTGTGTGTCCAAAAACCATTGCATACCGTATCGCTGTCCTAAATCTCACGGAAAAATTACTAAATTGTAAGTTTCTGTTTACACCGGGTCATTAGTTCATGCAATGAGGTTATTATACCTGGCGTGACCTACTGGCGGGGCAGACGTATATTTCACATTCATCAGTGTAGAGACTTTTATTGCTTATTAAAGGAATTTAGCCCCGTGAGCACCTACTAATTCTGTGAACCTAGTACAACCTCTCGAAGTTACTAGAATATGTAGGGAAAAAAAGGAATTTATTGCTAGTCTTTTTTTTATTGCTTATGTGGGTGGAAGAGGTCACAGCCCACCCGGGGTTAAGTAGTTACTGGAGTCCATAGACATCTACAACGTAAATACCGCCACATGAGTTGACTAAAGTTGAAAGTTGAAGTTGAAAATGAGAGACTAAAGTTGTAAGATCTGTTTATCTTTCATATAATGATATAGGGCAACTATCCCACAAGCCGAAATATCACTGCAGCATCTAACCCACACAATAGGCATCTATCCTAATTTATAAAGCTTTTATTTTATTTTATTTACTACTAAATAAATAAAACAGATTAAATTAAATAATCATTATTAGTTTTTACATTCATATATATATACACAATAAATCACAAAAGATTACGATTTGATTTTGCGTATTTTAGATAAGTTGTTCGCCAGTTTCAAAAAGTGTGGCAACTATCCCGAATTTACCCTACTCAAATTCCCCGAAAAATACACCGCTGCCCATTTTCCGGGGAATTAGTAGCCTTTATGACGAGAAAAGAGGGTTCAGCTGAAGTCAAACCTTTCCACCGTAAAACAGTCAGCGCGGAATGTCTGGCTGCGGTTAATTAGCCGGACCCAAGCAAGACTTCAGCGGCCTCGAAGAACTACATTTTTTTGGAAAATAATCTCTCAAGAAAGCCTCATGAGGCCACGACCCTCAGCATTGAGGATTATCGATACAAGGATAAGGGAGTCGCCTTTACAACAACCACAGGAAGAGATGCGGTGGTGCTATTCTATTACACAGCCTGTTCATAGTAGTGCATAGTAGTTTAAAGTCGTCGTGGCTTAAAGGATAAGACGTCCGGTGCATTCGTGTGTAGCGATGCACCGGTGTTCGAATCTCGCAGGCGGGTACCAATTTTTCTAATGAAATACGTACTCAACAGATGTTCACGATTGACTTCCACGGTGAAGGAATAACATCGTGTAGTAAAAATTAAACCCACAAAATTATAATTTGCGTAATCACTGGTGGTAGGACCTCTTGGGAGTCGGCACGGGTAGGTACCACCACCCCGCCTATTTCCGCCGTGAAGCAGTAATGCGTTTCGGTTCGAAGGGTGGGGTAGCCATTTTAACTATACTGAGACCTTAGAACTTATATCTCAAGGTGGGTGGCGCATTTACGTTGTAGATGTCTATGGGCTCCAGTAACCACTTAACACCAGGTGGGCTGTGAGCTCGTCCACACATCTAAGCAATAAAAAATAAATAAATAAAAGTATCGAACTCTAGGTTCAATTGTGTAGCAGAAGAACTCTGAACTATCACAGACGACACAACCAATAAAGGACCGTGTTTTTAGCCGTGTAGCTCTAACAATAGGAGGTGCATCGGTAACCTGAGTCGCCCTTCGAGAAGTGAAAGTAGCGCGCTTTGGTCGCTGCGTAGTCCAAAAGCTAGAGAACAATGTTTAAATATTAACCACACTATTCGTGGACACATGTGTGGCGTTTAAGAACGCACCTTTTTATCATGCGTAAGCCGGAACGCACGAGAGGTGGAAAAAAGAAGATAGTCTGTGACACCAGACCTTTTACCGCCGAGGTGACTTTTTGGCGGGAACGCAAGGAGTGAAGTTGTGTCATTTGTTTTATTTTGTCTATTTAGTGTTTCTTCAGGTTTAAATGTGTAATAACGGTGGTTTATTAACTGTTTAATATCTGTGAAAGTGCACAAATGTGGGAAAATGAAACAAAGCCGCTGGACGTAGCTTCTCGGGATCTCCCAAACAGTCCAGTGAAAAAATCTCAGTAAATCACCACCATTTTACTGAGATTATATTTCATCCCATATCATCTCATTTAATTTAATTTCATCCCAGCTCATTAATGTCTCAAATTAATCATCTTCATTTCATTTCATATTAACATTTTTCATAAAAATAAGAATATAAATTAAAATAAAACATGATCTAAAGGCCTTAGTTACCAGATCATAAAATCCCTTAAAAAAAATTTATCGCCCGGCGACAAAAAAAAAGGTTTAACTTAAAACTGTGTAAGTCGTTGCAACAATAAAACTCCTATTGTTTCTATTGTGGCGTTAATTACGAGTGATCCAAAAACACGATTTTCACGCGAAATAAAGAAGGGATTATACGAACTCCCTCACATATGACAAAAACACGCCCGGCCGGTCGACATTCGGAAGTTTAAATGGAAAAGTGCAAAGTTGACTTATTCTTGCTAAGCTTATCAAATACCACGTAGCATGAGAAGTTACTCAAAGTCAGCTTTGGTTCTATGAAGCCTTTAATTTCCTATGAATACGATTTGTTGATGAGCCAAGGTCGCAAGCGCAGCTAAAACACACATACGACATGTTTATTGAGCACTAGTAAATAGCTTTATGGGTCGTTGTAATTAAAAGCGAAGGTCTCTGTAGCAGCGTCAAGCGTTTTTGGAAGCGATAGTCTTTTATTATAACTATAATTAACAAAGTTAATGTATGTTAAGTTAATGTTTTTAATTACCAAAGTTAATGTAGCATGTTTTTAATAACCTCATAAAATAATACTTAATTGTATTTTAAACGGACAAACGATTCGACTTATATACTGATTGCGGCTGAGCAAATTGGTTTTTAATATAGAAATATAAAATAGATATGTACATCTAGGTACACATGGTATCCGGCCTTCGCCAACCAGCCAGATGGTCGAGTTACTGCGAGACGTTTACAATTTTATGATAACTTTGGCCTACGGTTTAAAAGTAGTTTCTAGTAGTGTTTCTGTCGCTTTACTGGTGGTAGGACGTCTTGTGAGTCCACACGGGTAGGTACCACCACCCCGCCTATTTCTGCCGTGAAGCAGTAATACGATTCGGTTTGAAGGGTGGGACAGCCGTAACTATACTGAGACCTTATAACTCATATCTCAAGGTTGTAGTTGTGTAGGGTGACAGCATTTACGTTGTAGATGTCTATGGGCTCCGGTAATTACCAAAAAAATCATATGAATGTTACACGTATTTTCACTTTCTTCTCCTTCTGTATTCGTGTTTTCTGTTCATTGACAATAAGCTGATAGATGTTTTAAATTGTGCGGATGGTTTAATGTCGTAACGCAATAACAACACTTCATTAACGCGACTGAAACCGCGTCATCATTTTAGTGCTTAACACCGCTACTGTGAAACCGAGACCTTATCTGCATATCGGAACTGTACGCACTGCACTTTCTCAACAATACGTGTTCAATCTTGTACTTGCTATGTTATATCTTCACGCTCGGATTGAAGTAATTGCGCAGGCATTAATACTAATAAAATGTTTATCGAACTAACCTGGATTTAAAATTTCGCATTCCTTAGATATTAGATTATAGAAAAGTAGAAAATGTTATTGACTGTGAAAGACAACGTCTACATATGTGGCAATTGAGCGTGGACTGCATTTATTGTTTTAAGATATTTATTGAACCTTCTTAATAAAATTTCAAGGCTTAGTATAAGAGAAATATAAAATTGATGCGATGCTCTTACCGGCTGCATTTGAAAAAGAGCTGGTGTCATGGCGGACATCGCTAGCTGACACTTTGACGTTCAGAAATTGAACAACATATAAAATGGTATTGTATGTTCGTCCCTACAAGATGCACAGTTTCTAAGTGAGCGTGATGTTAAGAGGTTATTGGTATTTTTAATGGCCACCATACGTGAATCTATGCTATCTATGCTGTTAACTATGTCAGCTCCACCGGGAGAGTAGGTGAGCTCACGGGGCTCTATCCTGATGAGTTGCTGACACTAGCCCACGCAAGAGCAGTGCTTCGCAGAATCTACCACCGGATCGGAAACGCGACCCGCTGAGAAGATCCGGCGAGAAACTCAGTGGGCTGTGTCTGGGTGAAAGGCTATGTCCATCAGTGAACAAATGTGGGCTAATGTTGCATTTAGTCCACACAATTGCACAACCAACCAATTCCAACAAGTATTACGTTCCGTCGCTGGGTATGGATACTAGAATAGAGAGTATTGTATCATCTACATCTATCCCGCCATGTCCTTATTTATGGCGATTATTAAAAGAATAACAAATCTTATATTAATCTTATCGTAAAGACCCAAAAGCAGCAAACAAATGCTTTAACTAAAACAAGGTGAATATAAAATACACAAGTGTAACTAAGTCTATTTATTAGATATGACAATATTATTGAACCAAATAAAGAGCCCTGTTTCATAAGGCGAAACTTCGGTTTCTACTTTTGTCATGTCTATTTTCAGTCCGAGAAACCGTCTCTTTTATCCTCTATCAGGAGGAATGGGATAGCTAAACTAGTTTTATTATCTAATTATTCTAGCTATCATAGAACAGAAGGTATTTGGCAGAAGCATGATAAGAATATTTCTAATATATGTTTGCAATATACAAATTCCGAACAATAAAATTTGCCTGTCGGTCTACCGAGCAATTCCTCTCGGGCTGTGGAAGATCTCATTGAAGTATCATGCTAATGTTGATACCTCCAAGCAAACCATTAGTCGTCATGCTTTAGATTTCTGTCGTAAAGCCGTCGTGCTTTCCATTTTGAAGGCTGGGACAGGATTTATTTTGGACTTCGACTTCTATGTGAACCTTGCTCAAGTGCTATTAACCATACTAGCTAATACATGATTGGTCTATGGCCAAAACTGACAACTCAGCCTTACTGTCAGTGCTTCGATTGAACGTCAGGTGATCATTAGTAGACAAAAGGACAATAAGGATTGTCATGGTAGCTCGTAAAAACCCAGTGGTTGTGAGGGTTGTCGGCCATGTTGTGACGTCATTGTTGTACTCCCGTTTCCAGGGAGCCATTGATTGAGGGTTTGTTCACCCCGCCCGTTCATACCACACTTCCGATGTCGCTAATGACATTATAATGAGGGACATTAAAAAAATGTCTGCTCAAATAAACTTTTTCATTAAGGAGACTTATTTAAAGATTTTTTATTGGTCCTCCTGGGCAGACAAGCTTACTGTCCGCTTATTGTTAAGTGGTTATCGGAGCCCATTGATAGCAACAACGTAAATGTGGATCCATCAGTAAATTGGTATGAAGGTCCTTAGCTTAGTTTTATGTTTGGTTATTCCGTATACTATTCAACTTTTTTGTTCTTTCTTCTTTCATTAGCGAAATTCGGCACAGGACAAACAAGGACAAACAAAAGTCATACTTTCTGATTTAATGGTATCGCTTAGGCAGGATCTGGAGAGTCTGCTGGAGAAAATAAGACGAGTCTGACGTATCGACAGTTCTGCAATCCGAATCATGTCTGGACATCTGACGTTTAAGTGGAGAAGCTACGAAGGGATTTTAAACGGTTCAAGTAATACACCAGATTTGACACCTCATCCCAAATGTAACATTTTTTAATACGCTTTTATTAGCTTCAGACGTATGTATGTTAGTATGTCACGGAATCTTTGAACATGATTTTGACCCTGGTCAAAACGTCGGATTAACTCGAAATTTGGTATACTTATGAAGGACCAATGACAATAAAATATTTTAAAAAATTGACAAAATTTAAAATCAACTAAAAAATTAAAAATAAATAGTAGTTTAAAAAAACTAACAAAATACCCTTTTAAAGAAAATCCAACTAAAAATAGAAAATAAATTTGAATTAAAAATTATGTAAGAAAAAATTATTTTAAGGTAAAAAAAGCGTGGGGTGCATGGTATCAGTAGTTATAAATATACAGATATGAGTAGAAGGATTATTTTGATAATATCCTGAAAAGCACCCCATGCTTTTTTACCATCAAATATTTTTTTCTAAGACTATTTTTAATTCAAATTTATTAACTATTTTTCAGTTGGATTTTCTATAAAAGCGTGTTTTATTAGTTTTTTAAAACTATTATTTTTTGTAGCTTAGATGTGTGGACGAGCTCACAGCCCACCCGGGGGCTAAGTGGTAACCGGAGCCCATAGGCATCTATAACGTAAAAGCCGCCAACCACCTCGAGATGTGAGCAGTAAGATCTTAGTTTTAACAGTACAACGGCTGCCCCGCCCTTCAAACCGAAACGCATTACTGCTTAACGGCAGAAATAGGCAGGGCGGTGGTAGGTACCTACCCCTGCGGACTCACAAGATGTTCTACTACCAGTAATATATGCTATGCTAGCTTACGAGTAGTTCGATAGAATCATGTTGAATGTTGGGCTAGCTCGCAGGGCTCCGTCTGAAAGAACTTGCTATCGCCTCCCTTTGCAATAGCAATACTGAGACTAGCAGCTGACCAGAGTAGGGATCCACGGAGTAGACCCGGCGAGAAATTTCCCAAGAAACCTGTGTATTTAAAGGTCAATGCCCAACTACCGCGTTGATGGACGCTAATTGACGTCTAGTTCTTGGATAGTGGAGGAATTTTCTCAGAATTCAGTCTGCAGAATGCCAGGAATTCCCTAGCGCCACGATCCTACAGCTTCAAATACTTTTTGCTGGTCGCGGACATGCCTCGCCGGGTTTAAAAAAAATACATTATCCTGTCTACACCTAAAAACTAAGGCGCACAGCGTGAGCATACAAAAACAGTGACGTGCGTGTGTTTATTTATAGTGTGACGTTTTGTTTGTCTGTTTGCGTGTCTGTGCTACCGGGGTTCACACGCCTAAAGCAATGTACGGACAGAAAAGGAAATCACAATAATCTTGTAATAAAAACAACATCTTCGTGTCTTATGAATATTCGGGATGGTTTATTTAGTAGAATTATTTAGGCATCACAGATAGATCGTCGCTTATGTGAATCCGGGCTTGAGTTAAAAAAAACAATTTATTGAGAATTCATAACTCCCGCCGGAGAAATAGGCAGCATAACGTATCTAGTGGTATACATGCGGTGGCACCAATTAAAACCTTCGCGGAACGTATCTCCACTTACTAAGGTACGAGAAGAGTAGCTAAGTCAGAAAAGTCCCTTCTTATGGCACGTTGTAGACTTACCCCCGTATCTTTAGTCGTTTACACGAGCTTAACTCGACTCGACTCAACCTCCAACGCGCGTTTTGGTATGATTAGTCGTAAAAATAAACTCCACTCAAACGCCCTTGGAAAAATTTCCTAACCGGAGTGAAGTAAGCAAACTGTCAAGTCACGTTCCTCGAGGCTGGTTTTCTATCAATGTCCAAATAGTATGTGGACCGCAAATGGAAATATGAGTCGTCTATTATCAAAGGTGGCAATCTGTGAATTTGGACAAAAAATTTTTTTTGATATGTCAATACAGATTGATTTGAATATAATCGTCTCCTTCAAAGAATACGGTTCAAAACCTGCATTAAATAAAGGTTAATAGTTAACCTGTTATTTATCTAAGATGTCGTTCCGAAGAGTTTTGTGACTGCCAATGGAATACAAAGTCAATAATTCGTTTTTCTGATTTACCAATCATTGTTCAAAAGTCAGATTGCCGGCTTTGATAATAGTCGACTCATATATGATATTGTTGTGCAATGGCCTGGATCTGTGCATGATTCCCGCATATTTTGATAATTTAAGTTTGATAATATTTATTATTAAAGTAAATAGTTCGAGGTTAGACATTTGAAACTCTTTATTTTATTTACCTACATAAGAGACATATTTTGCTTACTACCTGATAAATAAAGTCAATGCGATTATAAGTTTTATTTATATTATAATAAACTGGTGGTTGTGGAAAAGCACTTCAACAACACGATGCAACCAAAATCACACAAAAGCGGCGAATAAAAATACAAAGCCGGATCCGAAATCTAAAATAATAATAGGTTAGAAAATAAATAATACTCTTTCAGATTTACCGCACGCACACATATTTACGAATAACTCAGCAACCAAAACATCAACAAGTTCATCTAGTGTCAAACAGACAGCGGCAGCTTGACTTTGACATTAAACAATGACCATAGACTACAGAACTCTATAGGTTTGATGCTAGCTTGATCAAGTTTTCATCATTATTACCTCACTCGAGGACAGTTGAGGACATTGTAATGGTCGACTAAAAATACCAAACTCGAGTAAGTTTGGAGGGAATTCTCGAGCATCATCGGATGAGTTAAGAGTGGAGGAGTATTTTACGAAACGTCTAAAGATACGGGCATTAGACTCAACTGCACTTCAGTCCGCTGTGACCACGAAACTTGTAATTAAAACGTCGCGAATAATGTAATGACAGTAAGAGTGAAATTCATAACAGTAGATTTACATCTTCACCTTGCTGTTCTCGCTGGTTTTTATTTTTATTTTTATTGCCCTTGTAGGCAGACGAGCATACGGCCCACCTGATGGTGAGTGGTTACCGTCGCCCATGGACTTCAGCAATGCCAGGGGCAGACCCAAGCCGCAAGATCTTCTACGTGGGTCGCGATTCTGATCTGATGGTCGATTCCGCGAGGCACTGCTCTTTGCTAAGGCTAGTGTGGGAATTTTGACAGGCTTGAACCCCTTGAGCTTGCCTAAGTTGGCATAATCTCTCAATGCTATCAGCATAGGTAAATATTAAAATGCCTCGCGAGAACAAGGAAACAAAAATTTATATGTGAAAGTCGTCGTAGCTTAAAGGATAAGACGTCCGACGCATTCGTATCGAGCGATGCAACGGTGTTCGAATTCCGCAAGCGGGTACCAATTTTTGTAATGAAATACGTACTTGACAAATGCTTACGATTGACTTGCACAGTGAAGGAATAACATCGTGCAATGAAAATCAAACCCGCACAATTATAATTTGCGTAATTACTGGTGGTAGGACCTCTTGTGAGTCCGCACGGGTAGGTTCCGCCTCGTCTATTTCTGCCGTGAAGCAGTAATGCGTTTCGGTTTGAAGGGTGGGACAACCGTTATAACTATAGTGAGACCTTAGAACTTGTATCTCAAGGTGGGTGGCGCATTTACGTTGTAGATATCTATGGGCTCCAGTAACCACTTAACACCAGGTGGGCTGTGAACTCGTCCACCTAAGCAATAAAAAAATATAACAATAAATTAATTTTATAACGTACCTTCAAAGTACGTTATATTTATTTGATGTCTCGTTTCTTTTTGTGCTGACGGTACAGGGCACAGACGCATCCGCTTGGACGTAACCATAAATAGCCCGGGACTCACCATAACAAGATATTCTTAACTCTAACACATTGCCTTTATCAAATTATACAAATTAGAACGAAAAATGTTTTAATAAGCTTACAAACATTAAGCTTCTCCGTGTAGAAAGCTACTACATACATACATATCGACAGGTGGCAGGATATTTGGTTTAAGTGATATTTTTGCAACTTTACATGATAGCCATTTAAAGTTTAAAATTTGGAAAAAAATATCATAACAAAAAAACTTCTTCAGCTATTAAAATGAGGTAAACTTAGTTGAAGTTCAATTAAAAACAATCAATCGTTGATGCTAATACCAAATAAAAAGGACCTTTCATTACAAAGATAAATGTCGCGTGCTCAGCGAAATGTCGCTTAAACCGCCTTTCACCCCTCGACATGTTAAGTAGGAAGCTTCGACAACAAGTATGTCAGCTGAGCGAGATTTCTTCTACCAAATGTCATAAGTGACATTTAGTGTCGTACGGTTCCGACTAACGACATGTAAAAAAGTTTTGTGACGGCGGCCGTCATAGAACTGCAGATGTTTGGCTAACCCATGCATCAGCCCGCTGAGTTTCTCGTCGGATCTTCTCAGCGGGTCGCGATTCCGATCCCATAGTAGATTCAGCGAAGCAGATGCTCTTGAGTTGTTAGGTCTCCTTCGGAGGCGCTCGGGCAAATGTTAGCTAATCCCACCACTCCTGGCTGAGCCTTTGCTCGCCCACCTGTCCTGATGAAACTGAAAAGGCCTCCGGGCTACCAGTAATCCTTCAGTCATAAAAAAATATCTTTGACAGATTCCTGAATATCTCTAACGACATTGTCAAGATAAGTTCGCATGTCCACAAGTTCCGAACTATTGGGGCCAACAATTTACCTTCAAAACTGCTGTGGTGGTAGCCTTCACGGAACACAAGATATTAGGCAGACTCGAAGCACAAGACCTGTTCAGCAAAGGACCGTCAGTCTACCGAGCAATATTACTTGCTCGGTGGAAGATCTTCCCTCCTTCGTCCACTGCTATCACTGGATTCATAATTTTTGGTAAAATTCGCGTTGTCTTTTGTCATAATCAGTGAACACTCTGCCGAAGTTCCACAAAGGATATATTCGAGATTGGACCTTTTCTCAATCATTGTAGAGAGGTTTACAAAATTGGCTCGTAATGGTAAACTATGTATGTTGTTCTTTTCTTTTGTTACTATGTCCTTACCAAAATATTTTTAAGAAATCACTGTTACTAACATTAATATGGATTAATATTATCTGAAATAAATGAATTTCATAATAATAATAATAATAAATAAACACTAGTAATTTTCGTACCGACCGTAGTTCGCATATATTCGTAACGTCACGCAAGGCAGACAAAATTAAATATCATTATCACTTAAGAATTAACAATAATTAGCGATCAGGAATTAGGGAGTTAGGACTGTCGCTTAATCAATAAAATTCTTTACTAACCGGAGATTAACCTAAAAGTATTACAATTGTCTTATTAAGGCCAATTATCTTTACCGAAACGCCTTGGGGTACTATGCTGCAGCGAAAGTATGTACATCAGACCATTTGAAAAAATACCGTAACAGTTATTTATGTGTAACGAAATTTAAGAATGTTCTTATTTTTAAATATCTTTTGACATTAAGCAATTATTGTAAATATATAGTTCTGCACTGGGCCTCTAGGGAAATGAAATAAGTCTTAACATTGTTCTGAAATATATATTGTATTGCAAATTTGGTTTAATTGACTGGTGTAATCAGATTGGTAACACCCCCGATAGGACCGTCTAAGATGCTCTTAGAGTAGCCGAAGACAGGACGAGATAACAACATCCCGAAGACGTAAATCATACTTCAGGTGGTCACGATGCTAAGCCATGAGGAGCACGACTGAATAAGTCGGAGGATTAATTTATACTTTGTTTATTATAATAACTCAACCTTGTAGACCCTGGCTTCAGAAACGATGACAAACTCATAAAGGTTTGAATCTGAAATTCAACTTTAGTTTCACTATAGATATTTAAGGTCGCCGATATCATTAATGCCCGACACCTGGTAACCATTTAACGAGAGATAAAACATTAACTTGAAGGTTGTCCTTAATGTAATTATAATAAAGCCGATATATTCTCTAAATGAAAGTTTTTTTTTGTTTCAGAAGCGACCCGTGCGTGAGACAGTTCAGTTTCGTTCCGTGGGCACATTGAGTGATGCCCGATCGTGTAGTTAGTCAGTAACAGTGTCCGTGGTTATACAAAATGGCCGCTATTACCGCCCTTTTCGGTTTGCTCGTGATCGCCTTTGTGTCAGGTAAGAAATGAATATTACCTCAATTTTAACCGGCGCTGTTAGTATGCGTGTCTTTAATTTAAGTAGATTTTTCCTCGGCTGTCATTTCTGTCGGTTTCTGGCTACCTCGCCGCTGTTTATTTCCGCTTTGTGGCGAGGGAAGCGGGAATCTAAATTCTTACGACTCATCGAGGGGCGAAAGGCTATTTATTTGGTTTAAGCGAAATTTTTAAACTTTACAGCAGAGCCATTTAGTGTTTAAAATTTGGTTAAAATATCATAAGAGAAAAAATATTTGCTATTTGAATCAATTAAAAACGTCGAACAGTTGTTGCTAATGCTAAATAAAACGGACGTTTAATTACAAAGAATTAACGCCGATTAACGAAATGTCCCTTAAATCAAATATCCTTTCAACCCTCGATATTATAATCTGATTTAGTTTGTTGCGGAACCTAAAACTGAATACCTTTTCACGGGTGACCAGAGCTTCAGTTCTCTGTCGTTTCTTGTGGTCATCGCAGTGGATCATGTCTAAATAGCAGCTCAGTTCAGTGGTGGGGTATTCAAGAAATACACGGGCATTTTAACTCTAATAAATGAGTCCACAGTACTAATGACTACCGCTCGGGATCTATGATGTCACAATGAACGATCAAACCCATAAACGTAACTTGCCTTTCTTAAAAACTGTGTACAGACAGCTTACAGAGCGAGTCGCTTAAACAGATAAATGTGTTATTTTAATATCAACAAGTCGGATTGTTGAACGGCTTAAGTCCGATTAGGTTATTAAAAGATAGTTATTGAATATCTTTGATTCACCGTTCGGTCTGTGTCTCAAAGGCCAGGTATCCACTAGAGGCAAACTCAGGACAATCCGAACGGCTCTTTTCTGTATGGAGTCAAATGGAACTAGCTGGTATTTGGGAGCCCTAGCCCAGAGGTGGGAGCAGTACTCCACGCGAGGCCGGCCCGACGCTTTGTAAAGCAAAAGCCTTTGTCCAGGTGTGAAGTACCGCTTCGCTCTGTTGAGGATTCCCAGCATTTTGGACGCCAACTTGCTTGCCTCAGAGCAAACAGCCGCAGTTCGGGATGTTTGCTTCAAGTCGAGGCTGCCCGACCCAAGTTTGCCTCTTGTGGATACCCGGCTAAATAGTGGTCGAATAAGCGCAGTATTTTAGAAGTTTTTTAAAGACGTATCTATGCTATACCAGTAGGATATTGTTGTCGTGAGCTTTAATGAGACTGTATCTTGTAGCGACTGATGAGCCGCAGTACAAAGAAATGTAAATCTCAAAAGTTTTTGATAAATATGTAATGAAAAACCTTTAGTATTTAAAACCTTTAAAACTTTTTTAGTTATAAAATATATTTTTCTTAGAATCACTCACCTGTCATTCAGTGAAGAGAATAGTTAAGTTTTGCATTGTATAATAATACTGTTTAAAGTATTCATTTAAAAAGAGATTAAGGGCATTAAATGTTGGTTTTATAATGATATCAAACATTCCACAGTGAATGAACAATAACATACTTAATTGCGTTTTCTGTAATATAAATAAGAAAGTTTTTCTTTCTAAATATTTAAGAGAAGCGATATAATTGTATAAACCAACATTCTATTTGTGAAGCTAAGAAAGTGTTAGCTCCAGCACGAGGCGTGGTATTGATGATATAAATGAGTCAATGCCATCGACGTATTTAATTTTTTATCATTTTATTCACGGCTATTGGCAACGCGACCTTTAGCTGTATCTTAGTTAAATTAATAGCTTACGATAGTACTGTGCGTGAAATTGTGTGACTTTACACAGAGCTCAATGCTGTGAATTTGTAGCATTGCCCCATACTCATGAATTTTAACAAATAAAAAAAAACGGTTAATGATTCGCCATATCAAATGGTTATATAGGTATATAAAGAAAACTTAATTATGTACATAAAACATTCACACGACATTTTTATGGACCAAAAGACAGATATTTCTTTGCATAAAAATGAAGGATCTTATAGAAGCATATACATATGTATGTTTGGTAGTCGTTGTGCCCTAAGCGATAGGACGGCCGGTGTATTCTTATCAAGCGATGCGACAGTACCGGTGTTCGAATCCCGCAGGAGACTATCTTTTTACTAAGAAAATACGTACTAACTCATATTCACGAATAAGTTTTACGATGAAAGAATAAGATCGTGTAATAAAAATTATAAAATCACGTCATTTCCGAAGCCCTCACGGGTTGGTACCACCAGCCTAGGTATTTCTACGACGATGGTGTTTAATAAGCGCGAGAGAGAACCGTTATGATCGAGACTGCGACCTCAAGTCTCAAGATGACGACACTGACGATCCTGCAACCGCTTGACACCAGGAAGACCTTCACTCAAAGGATCTACATATGACTTCAAATACTACTTGAAGCGCAAGTCGTCGTGGCCTAAAGGATAAGACGTCCGGTGCAATCGTATCTAGCGATGCAGCGGTGTTCGAATCTCGCAGGCAGGTGCCAATTTTTCTAATATGTACTTAACAAATGTTCACGATTGACTTCCACGGTGAAGGTATAATAACATCGTGTAATAAAAATCAAACCCGAAAATTTATAATTTGCGTAATTACTGGTGGTAGGACCTCTTGTGAGTCCGCACGGGTTGGTACCACCACCCTGCCTATTTCTGGCGTGAAGCAGTAATGCGTTTCGATTTGATGGGCAGGGCAGCGGTTGTAACTATACTTGAGACCTTGGAGCTTATATCTCAAGATGGGTGGCGCATTTACGTTATAGATGTCTATGGGCTCCAGTAACCACTTAACATCAGGTAGGCTGTGAGCTCGTCCACCGATATAAGCAATAAAAAAAAAGAACGCAAACTTATAAACAATCCAATACGGCTTCCATGTTTAACTCCGTAATTAGGGTCGGAAGGAGCGGCGCATGTATAAATACAGTAAAAAGGTGTCTGCTATTCTTCATTGACCCTGACTGCTATTTCCAAACATAAACAAAGGTTGAACCAGTTCAGTAAACTAATTCTATTTTAAGCTCTGGCCGTACATAATTCGTTATTTACAGCTTTCGAGCTTCATGGATTCCCTTGTTGCTTTTCATTTCGAAAGCTACGTATTATTGTTTGTTATCGGAGACGGGGAGGCTAGAGGGAGCTGGAGTCGCCAGAATTATGCCGTTTGACACATGATAGAACGGATATTCGAAGTTTTCAGTAATGGAGTGGTCTATCAGGGGCTATCAGAGGCCCATATTCATCACAGTAGGTACCGCTTTGAGACATGAGTTCCAAGTCCTCACCCTTCGAAACAGAATCCACGCCTCGCAGCCAAAAAAGGGAATAGAGGAAGGGAAGTAAAATCGTGTCACATCGCGTGTTAAATGGATTTGAAGCATACAAACCAGTTTTACCTAGAACCAGTAACGTCAGTGCGGCTTCTGCGATATGTCTTACTGCGTCGTACCTTGAAATCGAAAAGACCTTTCCTTACTGTATTTTGCTGCGATATATGTATATTCTTTGTAACAAGGCTTAATGAGAATATTTCACCAAAGACCGCAGCAGTGCTGTGTCGCGATCTCTGGGCTGGAGAGTCCAATTGAAAGAGAGATTCGTGTCTGCTTACAGAGCCCATAAAAATAGCTTGAAAAAAGATATACTTTTTTATTTTATTTTATTTTATTGCTTAGGTGGGTGGACGAGCTCACGGCCCACCTAGTGTTAAGTGGTTACCGGAGCCCATAGACATCTACAACGTAAATGCCGCCACCTACCTTGAGATTTGAGTTCTTAGGCCTCCGTTTTTACAACGGCTGCCGCACCCTTCAAGCCGAAACGCATTACTGCTTCACGGCAGAAATAAGCAGGGAGGTGGTACCTACCCGCGCGGACTCACAAAACGTCCTACCACCAGTAACTACTTTCCCACATACAACTTGTTTTCATTTTCAGTGTTACCGTTTTTGCGTCCTTGTAAAAACCATAATGCCCTTACTGTTGTTTGAGTCAAACCTGACTCATTTACGAGCAGTAGCTACGCCTCTGAGTCAGCGATGTCTCAGATATTTTAATTGGTGTGTTACGTCAATGAGTCGTGACACATCGGCCAACGTTGATATGAAAACGTCCTTTGCTGGAGTACTTATTGTGGAGAACTTAGAAACACCTTATAGTTTCACTTCAGAAATCGGCTGACTGGTGGTAATCTACCGGGCAAAGTGGAAGAGTTTAGGTAGGAAAGCGAACCCTGGTATTAGACCAGGAAAACGCTAGAAAGAAGGAGAAGAAGATGGTAATTTGCGGCTTGAGTTATAATATCTTAATGGTGCCTCAGGTAGCAAGAGTGGAGGATAGGGTTGATGAGGGATAATGAGGGATATGTAATGATAAGATAATGAGGGAAATAGGAATTAGACAAATGCCAAAATACATGAGGATGTCTGAATGATTGTCTGAGGGAATTCAGAAGATTCAGCAGTACAATAGGAAACTATAGAATTATTCCTAAGCGTCGTTGAAATAAATACCGCTAATCTACTTCGTAAAATAACGAGCACAATGATTAATTGATTACACAAAAAAATAATTCAACTGCGAAACGGTGATTGTCGAACGGTCACCGCACGGTCACGGTGTGTGGTCACCATCACAAACGGTCAATGACACAAATGCGACAGATTTCTATACTGGTCAGTTTTGTGTGTAGCTTTATAACGGCTAGCCATTAGTCAGAGATCGCCGGTACCGACATGGGCTCTCAGTGCGATGCATCACGACCAGACCCGTCCGTGGCCTAATTGTTATGACTACTAACTACTGCCGACACTAGATTCTGTGTTCTATTATAGTATCTTAAATTATGAAGATATCATTCATCGCTCCTAAGGATGGAAAAGCTAGAAAACTAAATCACTTCATTTAATTTGAAATTCGAGAGCCTTCCACTCTCATACAATAATAGTCAGAAAAGATTTTGAAAGTAATATTAATACCTATTTTATTATTTTCGCTGCGTCATTTCATCAGCACACTCCCAGGATTGATACGATACCAACCACGGACGACAAAGATTCCTCAATTAGTGGAATATTTTCCATGATTTATGTCCAATCTTTGGACTTAGACTTGCAGATTTTGTTTTTATAGCCTATGTATGCAGACGAGCATATAATTGGCATGATGGTGAGTGGTTACCGTCGTTCACTGTCGTTATTTTTTTTTTATTGCTTAGATGGTTGGACGAGCTCACAGCCCACCTGGTGTTAAGTGGTTACTGGAGCCCATAGACATCTACAATGTAAATGCGCCACCCACCTTGAGATGTAAGTTCTAAGGTAGTATAGTTACAACGGCTACCCCATCCTTCAAACCGAAACGCATTACTGCTTCACGGCAGAAATAGGCGGGGTGGTGGCACCTACCCGCGCGGACTCGCAAGAGGTCCTACCACCAGTGATTACGCAAATTATAATTTTGCGGCTTTGATTTTTATTATACGATGTTATTCCTTCACCGTGGAAGTCAATTGTGAACATTTGTTAAGTATGTATGTATTTCATTAGAAAAATTGGTACCCGCCAGCGGGATTCGAACACCGGTCCATCGCTACATAGGAATGCACCGGATGTCTTATCCTTTAGGCCACGACGACTTAAAAACGCCAGGGGCACAGCCAAGCCAATGCCCACCGCAGATGATGCCCTTTTCCATATTGTCTAATGGTATTGCACGTCGGCTCGTATTGCAGTTTATGCCAAACTCAGATGGTTAAAGGTGGACGGCAGGAGGCGTGTCCTGGTGCCAGTCCCCGATTGGGACGACCAGGAACACTGAGTACGTTTGTTAAAATAGGGCACTTTAGGGCTTACTAGGGCTTACCACTTTACTAGAGTTTCAAACAAATTTTTCCACAATTAACTATGGATCTTGAAAGACAAGCCTTTCTCTGGACCGGTTATTTAAAACGCGGAGTGCGCAACAAAGTTACATTGACCAATCGTTATGCGCAATCTCACCTCACTGCTGATTCACTATGCGTTGAGAAACTTAATTGAAGGACACGTAAAGATATCCGACATCAACAGTCGCAAACTAAGGCAATATTATTGTTAAGGCTGCCCGCTACTTCGGTCTGTTTGAGTTGATTAAGCTTTTAGATTATTATTTTTTATTGCTTAAATGGGTGGACGAGCTCACAGCCCACCTCGTGTTAAGGGGTTACCGGAGCCCATAGACATCTACAACGTAAATGTGCCACCCACCTTGAGATATAAGTTCTAAGGTCTCAAGTATAGTTGCAACGGCTGCCCCGCCCTTCAAACCGAAACGCATTACTGCTTCACGGCAAATGGATGGCAGCATTCCGAGATTCAAACCAGCGTATAAAGAATGTTCCACCATATAAATGATTAACTGCTTCTAGCATAGAAGTACACGGAATGCCGATATATACCTTTGAAGAAAGCACATAACACACTAATAAAAAATAACGAATTCGATATTAGCGCGCTTTCATTAGGTATGTTAGTACATAAGGAAATCTTTGAATGTCATTTTCACCGACTTTAAGAACCGAAACGATACAATAATTTTATAACATCGTCTTAATACCATCTCTTTTCTTCGCCTTATCCCACTAGGTGAGGTTGGCACAACTAATTTTTCTCTTCCAATCTCTTCCATCACTCCTCTCTCTCTCTCTCTCTCTCTCTCTCTCTCTCTCTCTCTCTCTCTCTCATATCGTCATTCACGCACTCCATCCATGTCTTCTTCGATCGACGTCTTCCCCCCCTACCTTGTATTACCATGTCCATACATCTCCTAGTCACATGCATCTTCTCTCTACGCATCACATGTCCACACCACGCTAACTGTCTTAATACCCTACAGGATTAAAAGGACAAAAAAATATGAAATTATTTTTTAGTTCAATTTGCTGTTTAAGTGCTTATTTTAAATTATTATGTTCCGTTAAAACACATTTTAATTGTTGTTTTTATTTTGCACTGCACTACTGCAGTACTGTGTTGGGTGGGTTCTTGTGACGAATGCTTTTGCGGAACGAATTTCCATGGTTGTGGTTGTTACCGTTTGTTAAGATAACGTCGATACAGCGAATATTTACTGGCGGTAGAACCTCTTGAGAGTCCGCACGGGTAGGTACCACCACCCTGACTATATTTTGCCGTGAACTAGTAATGCGTTTCGGTTTGAAGGCCGGGGCAGCTGTTGTAACCATACTGAGACCTTAGAACTTATATCTCAAGGTGGGTGGCGCATTTACGTTGTAGATGTCTATGGGCTCCAGTAACCACTCAACACCAGGAGGGCTGTGAGCTCGTCCACCCATCTAAGCAATAAAAAAAAGCAGAAATGAGTACGTTTCCAATGCACGCTTTCATCATCACCATCATTCTCCTGCCCTTCTCCCAGTCACCCGGGGTTGGCGCAACATGTTTTCTGCTTCCATACTCCTCTATCATATACCATTTCTTCGCTCACTCCCCTCTCACACATATCGTCTTTCACGCAATCCATCCTTGTCTTCTTATGTCTACCCCTTCCTGTATATCCTTCCACACTCGAGGCAGCCGTTGTACTGTAAAATTGAGACCTTAGAGCTCTTGTCTAAATGTGAGTAGCGGCACGCAGATGTCCATAAGCATCGCGTTTAACGCCAGGTGGGGCGTGCGGTCATCCACCCATACAAATGAAGCAGTCGCGATTTGATTAAAAACAAAAAAAAACACTTCCACAAAGAACGAGGAGAATTTTGTATCAAGGTAATAAGATTCGCAAAAATCATCACAAAAAACAACTATTCCGCTATGTGTCTCGTCATTTCACAATCGCCTCGAGCTCCGTACGTGACAATATGCGCCCTGGTTTTCAATAAAACCGTCTTTTTCGCTTTCCTCGTTCACACTTCACTAAATACTTTAATATTTATAGCCAAAAAATACCTGATGCGTTAGAAAGAGACGACTGTACGTTTCTTTGATTCTTCACTTTGATTTAGCTTAAGCTATTAAAAGGAAATCTCATGGAAAATTCCAAAGACACCTAGCATGTCACGACTACAAGATACCTACTGTTATGCTGTGATGGTTGAGAAATTCACGTTGCGAAGCTCAGAAGCGGCTACCAGACTCCATCTACCTCACTCCTTGAAGGCTCCGGTCTTCTCACGGGAGCATATGATCCTACAATAAGCCTTACGAAAATGAATTACTTAATTGTAAGGAAATATTTTGTGTCCGGGAAACATGACTTCCAGACCTCGAGCGTACGGGGCACGTGCCGGGTCGCATTAGGGCCACGCACGCAGCCACACAATATAAAACTTGATATAAAAGGCAAGAGAAAGCTGCAATGCGAGCTTTCACTATTTACTCGAATAATTTAAATTTTCTTATTGAATACTCGCTTTGGTTTACGTAAGCCTTTACTAAAATTACACGTGAAAGATAGTTTAATTGTTCGGGAGGTTAGTGAACTTGGCTGTTGTGCCACGGGACTGCAATTCGATTTCCATTCGCAGTTTTTTTTGTTTACGTGAATTTCAGCAATACGTGACTTAAGTTTTGATCAATTATTTATTAGTTGCCAATAAAACTGCTGTGTTTAGAAATAATAATGATTATAATGGTAATAATAAATCTCTTATTGTCTTTCACACAGATTATTATAGGTAAAAAAGAAAGAAGAAAAGTTTAATTAATTAACTCAATAAGTGGTCACCGTTCACGCGTGCTCCTAATATGAACATAAAAAATGCATGTTTCATTTTAATTGCACGATGCAACTTCTTCATCGTGGAAGATGATCGTGTTTATATAAAAAAATTGGTAGCTGCCTGCGGGATTTGAACACTGACCCGCTCGCATCGATACGAGTATATCGTCTTATCTTTTAGGCCAGGAAGACTTCATTTTTTTTCCGACGCAAGTTCTTTATTAGAGCACAATTAGAGTGACAGAGACAGTCGAAGCTATCTATCTCTCTTCTAACTTCGGAACCACGCCGCATTAATTCCAGTTACGAAACGCGAGAGACATTGATCGTTAAATTGACACTGTCCCGGAGAAGCCGCGGTGATGAATTGACAATAGACGGAAGGGCAGCGAGTTCAATGCTTCGACAGGGCACCGAACTTATCAGTAAACAAGTTTTGTTTAAACTGAAGATTCACCTTTTTTTATTACTTAGATGGGTGGACGAACTCACAGCCCACCTGGTGTTAAGTAGTTACTGGAGCCTATAGACATATACGAGGTAAATGTGCCACCCACATTGAGATATAAGTTCTAAAGTCTCAAGTATAGTTACAGCGGCTGCCCCGTCCTTCAAGCCGAAATACATTACTGCTTCACCACGGCTGAAATAGACAGGGTGGTGGTACCTAGCCGTGCGGACGCACAAGAGATCCTACCACCAGTAATTGAAGACTGTGGCTCTGGTGTCTCTACCCATCTCTTATAAACTACGCTAGTACTTACGCTATATTTACTAGAAGCTAGTATCGCATCCAGGATAACCCAGAAGAAAATGTCTAAAGGAGGCCATGACCCTCAGACTGGTGTGGGTTGGGAGAGGCAGCAGTGGACGATTCTAGGCTGATGATGATGATAATGACAACCCTCAGAATTGAAGATTATCAATGCAAGGTGGTGAAGGAGTATCGTATCCTTGTATCGGCTTCAATTCCAATAAATCCTGAACGTGGCTTAATGTCTTATACGAAAACGACGCCAGCGCCATGAGTCAGAAGACACAACCGATCCGATACTTTGGAAATTGTGTTTCAGAAATTCACTCTGAAAACAGCTAGATATTTATAAAATCTGTCTGGAATTGAAGGTCGTTGCACGTTCGTTGCACCCAGACTGTAATCTAGATGTGCTCTGTGAAAATAATGTTGGGACTCACGGGCGGGTGATGGTACAGACAACTAACATAAAATTCATCATAAAATTATAGACATATTACATATACTCAGTATAGTATACTATACTATACAGTATACTCAGTGAGTTTATGTGCATATTGTCTCGGTGGTGTTAGATTTTTTTGTAAAAAGCTCAAAGCCGATTCAATTATACTTCTTCTTCTCGCTTCGGTTTCCTCAATACTGAGGGTCGTGGCCACCTCCTCGCAACAAGAGCTTATTCCGGATCATTCCACGCCATTTGCTCCTGTCCGCCGCCGAGTGTCGTGAGCTGTGGTGTCGAGGGTAGTGCGGATCTGGTCAGTCCAACGTGTTAGGCCTCTACCTCGTGGTCTTTTTCTGTCCACCTTGTGAGTCATCAGTAGCTTCTTCAAGCTTCATTCTTTGTTGCAATGTGGACAAAGTATTCCAGAACTCCGCACAGGCAGATGGTAAAAAGCCTTGTCTTTATCTGGAGTCCTTGGAGGATCGACACGTTGGTGCGATCGCACGCATCTCTGAGATCACCGCATTTCTAGTCTGCTATTATTTGTATTCTTATTTCGAGTCTAACCGACAAATGACTGACAACGAGGAACTGAGCACGGGTGATGATCGGGAGGAGCTCATCCCGATGGATAGCTTAGTGCATGACGGTCAGTATTAATTGAACGAAACCCGACTTCCATCGTTACTGAGCTCCAGATATAATTTGATTCATCGAACATGTCGCTCATCCCTCGCGTCTGTGTGTATCGCCGCCCACGTTCGTCCTATACAAGGGCGAACTTCAGTCTTCAATTAAAGTTCTCATCTTTTAAGTATTAAATCAAAAAGTCAGTGAACCTTAAATCTCGAACTGACACGCTACATTGCATGGAAGTTCATTTGGCTCACACGACCCTGATACGAATAAGCTTTTTGCTTTTAAAACTTATGATCTTAGACAGACATCAATAACTTAATTATCGCCAAACACCTCCAGACATGAGTTACAAGTCTCAGTTCTATAGTACAATGGCTGCCCTCACCTACAATCTGTCTATCTTCTTCTATCTTTTATATATATATAAATGAATTGTTATTCGTTAGTCTCGCTAAAACTCGAGAACAGCTAGACCGATTTGGCTAATTTTGGTCTTGAATTATTTGTGGAAGTCCAGAGAAGGTTTAAAAGGTAGATAAATATGAAAATGCTCGGAGTTAAATAAGAATAACAATTTTGTTTTTCCTTTAATGTGTCCCTCGTCGGACGGATTTCTTTTGTTTGTTTTAAAATTATTTTATACAAAAGTTTAGTTATTTTATTTATCGATTGAGGCACTACGAAGTCTGCCGGGTCAGCTAGTAATAGATATAATAAACACAAAATAGCTTTGTATTTGTACTAAGTCTATGTAAGCAATCTTTTGATGTAATTTCCATCTAGTTCAACACATTAACTTAACAATTTATACACGCATCGAGGGTCGATAAGTATCTCAGTACAACGGCTGCCCCACCACACAGAAGAGAACGCATTACTGCTTCACGGCAGAAATAGGCACGTTAAATTAAAAACAATTCCTGGCCACTAAGTTATGTTCACGAAAGATTTCCGTGATGAAAAAGTAACTTGGTAAGAGAGGTTAGTTCCCCTCGATTTTAGTTTACTGGTGGTAGGACCTCTTATGAGTCCGCGCGGGTGGGTACCACCACCCTGCCTATTTCTGCCGTGAAGCAGTAATGCGTTTCGGTTTGAAGGGTGGGGCAGCCGTTGTAACTATACTTGAGACCTTAGAATTTATATCTCAAGGTGGGTGGCGCATTTATGTTGTGGATGTCTATGGGCTCCAGCAACCACTTAACACTAGGTGGGCTGTGAGCTCGTCCACCCATCTAAGCAATAAAAATAAAAAAAAGGGTGAGGTAGCCGTTGTACTGTTAAAAGTCAGACCTTAGGACTCACGTCTCAAGGTTGTAGATGTGGCTCTGATAACCACTTAAAACTACGTGGGCCGTGAACTCGTGCACCTATCTAACCAAAAACAAGGATGAAAGAAATATTATTAGAAAGGTCGCCGACATTCAACTTCACATTCCAATAAAATTGTTCATTGACGAAAGTACACAATATAATACATAAGTACACATGCGGCGTAATACACAGAAGCAAACCTAATACGTATTCTTACAACGGAGTTATTGCTTTTTGCATTGTTCATATGATTGTGGCCATGAAAACATAGTTTCGCCACAACCCCTGAACAATAACGAGTCGTGGTCCAATACATAACGGCTTATGTATTGTTATACACTGGGCTTCGGGATGAAGAAAAATTATACCGAAGTACAAATTAAAACTGTATTCAACACTTAGAACACTTAACAAACACTTTAAAACTCTCAATTCTCTTCTTCCGCTTCGCTTCAGGTGATCCGTTCGCTGTTTCGCTTCGAGTATTTCGATTATTGACTGACTGTCTGCCGTCTCTGCAACGCTTTTATAGTCGAGACGAAATCCCTAGAATCGTTGAGAATATTCCACAGAAGTTTAGGTTTGGTGGTTTCCGCTATCTGACAATAGATGGCGTTGTACTTCTCGAGCGTTCTAGATGAAACTAGATCCTTAAAAACATCAGTCGAGTTATTTATTCGGGAATAGAAAAGGTCCTTGATTGGTTAATTTGGATAGATGGCGCTGTTGTTCTCACAGTGCTTTAACGCTATAACATTTGAAGATCGCTAATCGCTCAGCTCATAAGCTCGCTGTTTTCGCAGCCCACTGGCATTTGTCATCATTCGCAGCTTTGCATAAGAATGACATTTCTGAAAACGGTTGCCCATTGTCTTAAATTGAAGCGAATATATTAACGCCTGCAGTCGTAGTGTGAACGGAGTATATTAATGAAAAATATTTAATTATTTAATTTTTTATTAATTTACGGACGTTTAGCTGCTCCAATACTTTGGTCATATAGCAAGAAAACCCTCTGACAACCTAGAGAGACTCATAGTGACAGGTAAAGTGGATGGAAGACGATCCAGAAGTCGGAGCCGAAAGAGATGGAGTGACCAAGTGTCCGACTGTCTGGACATGAGACTGAGCCACGCACTTCACTGTGCCACTGACCGACAAAAGTGGCTACAAATTACAAAAAAAGGTCACAGGCGGGCGCATCACGATGCTCAGCAATGAGCGATCGACTGAAGGAGGAGAGGAGCTGCAGAGAAAAGTGAAATTGGTCTCTGAACGAGCTCACAGTTGATCTTCTTGTAAGAGGTTATTAGAAATCAGACCATATCGTAAATATGAATGTTAGATACCCGTGCGTGCTCATTATATGCCCTTGGACCGATTGTGGTGTATCAGGAAATGTTCGGACAGGCTTCACGGGTGATTGTGTACAGTTTGGTAGCTATAGGACCCAAGTTCAATCGAAGCTCGGCCAGCAAAGCTAGCTTGGTTTGACTACTTCAAATTTTAATCACATTATTTAAGGCCTGTCAGTCTTTTTACACCTGCGGCCTATGGGTTAATATACGCAACTGGCTTGCAGTGCCTTGCGCGTCCAATATAACAATGGGTACAGGGTACTGATGGGGCTGCCGCGTTTCTGTAGTGCGTCGGGGATGTTTGCAGACGCCGGTGTTGAGGCTTTGCCGCAATACGACATCCCTGATGCGGCGGATGCGTGGCGGCTCCAACGGTTACCTGCAATTCGTGACGAATAGAATGGAGATGGATTGTCCATTCTTCTCAACTTGGACTCGTCTACACGTGGCGGGATAAGTATATGTAAAGTACAGACGTAGTGCATACTTTATAAGAGCTGCTAACAGTTTCAATGCTCTAGCTGACTGCCCTGAACTGGACATTTACAACACTTCTACTATGAGTATTAGGAGAACATTAGTCAGTCGATGGTTGAATGCAAATATTCAATTAATTATTTTCTATCTACTACATTTTTTTCAAATTGTTGCTATTTTTGTTTTTGTTTTACCTTTTACTTTAATTATTTAATTCTAGGCAATGCGAAGCCACAATCGTTTGTAGTTATTTAAATGCGGAGACATTTAAATGGTGTTTAGTTGTAAGGTTAGAGTTTATATAGTTTAAGTTCACTGTTTGTCTTCCAAATAGAATAAACTAAAAATAAATAAAATAAAAATCTCTAAATTGTATTTTCATATATGGGCAAAAATATGGTCTGAAATAAATTATTATTATTATTATTATTATAAAACCTTGTGTGTTGCGCTGCCGTCGGAGTTGCTACGTTGGATTTGTACATAAATTATCATATTCAATAAACACACGTATTTAGCAAATTCCAAACTATCTTTATTAGATGACAGTGACCTTGAATTTTAAGTAGCTCGGGCGAGTTCGGTTGAATGTAAGTCGCACGAGGCGCGTGTTAAGGTTGATTTTTAATTGTTTGGGAGCAGAACCGTTTGCCATATGCCCCGACAGGTGGTATCCTGTTGTTACAAAACGCCAAGACAAGGACACCACACAGAAACTCCTTAAGGAAGTCTCTGTGCTCTTAGGATTTTAATTTTATTGTATAGACGGTAATCTATCTCACGGACTATCTGATGTTAGTGGTGGGTGCTCATGGATATCGCAGCGCCCATTGAGACATCAGATCTGAAAAATCCTTTATTGCTTTGCAGCAGAAATAGGTAGGGCTGTGGTACATACTTGTATGGATTCGCATGACGTCCTACCTACTATCAGTAATTGCGTAAATTAAAATTTTATCATCGAAGTTGCTGTTGAATATGTTCTTTTTTTTCCTACCTAAGATGATAGCTTTGAGAGGCTATTTCAGCGTAACCTTAACTAGTAGTTGAGCTCACGGGGCTCAAACATGACGACGTTGCTAACACGAACCCTAGCAAGAGCCGTGCTTCGCAGAATCTACCACCGATCGGAAACGCTATCCACTGAGAAGATCAGGCGAGAAACTCAGTGGGCTGTGTCTGTGGGTTAGTTTACTCGTCGAGCCCTTCGTCGCGAGCGGTGACGATGACCAGTGCTTGAGGTACCTAAAAGCACCGTTAGTAGATCGGGAGGAAATGACGTGTTGAATATGTGTAAAGTACGTATTATTTGTTGAAATAATGTGAATCACCTGTTGGCGGAGTTCGAATCCCGGTACAGTGGTATAGCTCAATACGAAAGCACCGGGCGTCTCCTTTAGGCCACGACGACTTCAGAGTCTTTAGAGTAGTAACTTAAATATAAGTTCCAGGTCGGATTATTTTAAAATTCGCTCCGTGTCCGCTTCTGCACTTAAAATTTCGCTATTTCCGCTTGTAGCAACACTTTTACTACTTACTTTTGCTTTAATCGAGGGAATTTTGAACGAAAGACAAAGGCTGTGGGCTCTAGGAAGGGAATTACTACAAGACACAGACCTGGGATTTTACTCATATCAAAAGAAGTCGTGAACTAACAAACTGAGTTGGAAACGCTGTGCTTACTAACCACCATAGCAGGTAGGCAGGTAGGCAGCGGCTTGGCTCTGCCCCTGGCATTGCTGAAGTCCATGGGCGACGGTAACCACTCACCATCCGGTGGGCCATGCTCGTCTGCCTAGAAAGCAAAAAAAAAAAGATTTTTTAAACGAGGTTTGATTAACCACTGGTATTCCCTGGCTTTGCCTTCCTCTTAGCATTGCAGATGTCAAAGAACGACCGTTCACCGTCACGTGAATAATCCGCTCTTCTGATTTGAAAAACAAAAACAAAAACTGTCAAAAAATTGAATAAACAGTCGGACACCTGGTCTCGAACCGTGAACCCCACGGTCGGGTGGCGCGACATCACTAAACAATAATTTCCCCGAAATCTAAAACGGCTTATTACATGCACAGCACCGGATGTGACGGGGCTGTAATTATTTTAACGGTCGGCGTTTCCGGTCAGCCTGTGTCACGCACCACTAACCTATCCGAAACCACTGTGCCATTAGCACGTGAGCGTGTGAGAATGCACAGTCATTATACTGAGACCTTAGAACTCTTATCTCAAAGTGGGTGGATTAGGTTTCCGATCTGGTAGTAGATTCCGCGAAGCACTGCCCTTGCTTGGGCCAGTGTTAGCAACGTCCTCAGGTTAGAGCTCACCCACTCGTTCTGCGAATCTAGCATAGCCCCTCGAGGCTACTAGAATAGGAAGGGGAAAAAATAACGGCTTTTTGGGTGTACCGTTGACTTAACCAGCGTCCTCAGAGGATACACATCAGGCAGACTATAAGCTCAACTACCTTCGAAACAAAAGAAAAAAAAGTAGTGATGTGAGTCAAACACCTCGACGGTATCTTCGGACAGTAAACAGACGAATGTTTCCAGTAACTGTTCAAGTGAAAGCGTTCTTCGTAATCAGCTTTAAATTTAGTGTTGTACAATCCGCGTACTATCCGCATATCGATATATTTTATCGACTAAATTGTATTCGTTTTAATCTGTATTTTTTATTGCTTAGATAGGTGGACGAGCTCACGGCCCACCAGGTATTAAGTAGTTACCGTAGACGCCTACAGTGCAAATGCCGCCACCCACCTCGAGACTTGAGTCCTAAGGTCTCGGTTTTTACAGTACTTTTTACACTGTCTTTATCTGACGGAGTGCGAATAGAGCTACCCAATGGCAAGGGTAGTTGAGCCACAGCTATATGTGATTGTATTTCGGTTTACTTTCTATTGGAGATAAAGAAAGCGTGAGTACGCTCTCGCTAGGTAGGTAGCGGGAATCCGGTCGTTGTGATTGGTCAGCGAGGAGGCCTATGTCCAACAGTGGACGTCTGTGGGCTGATACATTGATTTTATTCTATCAGTGAAGTTTGGGATATTGGTCAGGCACTAACTGCCCCTAGTTTATTCATTTCTATAACGAAGGCATATACAGAGAAAGTGTTTTTTTTCTATAAATAACAAGATGTGTGACGTACGTGGCCTAGTCACTTTGTCACAACCGTCATGAAGATTGGATAAAACGATTAATCTAAAACGTACTGGTAGTAGGACCTCTTGAGTCCGCACGGGTAGATACCATCACTCTGCCTATTTCTGCCGTGAAGCAGTAATGTGTTCCATCACCCACATTGGAGCAGAGTTCGTCCCTGCGACTTCACTTGCAGTGGTGACAATTTTTGCCCCTTGTTTCTTGAGTTCTATGAGAAGAAGCAGAAGTCCAATGCGTTGGTCGGACCACTCTACTCTCAATACTTCAGTCCACGTTGCTATGCACACAGCCGAGGATAGGCAGGGGTGGCGCAGGATAATCCAGCAGAAATTTATTAGAGTACCCCATGACCCTCAGCATTGAGGATTATGGTAAGGAGGAGATGAAAACTTCAAACGATCTGTGAAAAGATTCTCATACGGTAGATAGTCGGTTGACTGACAAAGGCAAAATAAACATGGCGCAAAAATACTGGAAATTATCTTACTTCGCCGTGTCATCATTCTCCTGAAGCCGACTGAGTTTCTCGCCGGATCTTCTCAGTGGGTCACGTTTCCGATCCGGTGGTAGATTCCGCGAAGTGCTGCTCTTGCTAGGATTCGTGCTAGCAACGTCGTCAGGTTTGAGCCCCGTGAGCTCACCTACTATTTCGGTGAATCTAGACTAATCCTTCGAGGTTACTAGAATAGGTAGGAGGAAAAAAAATCTCCTGCCCTTCTCCCAGTCACCTGGGGTCGGCGTAACATATTTTTCTTTTCATACTTCTCTATCATATACCATTTCTTCGCTCCCTCCATATTTTTTTCTACCTTTTTCTCTAAAGCCTTCCACATTCACAATTAAAACTCTGAACAACCTAATTGTCACTTCGACTCATCACAAGTCCATAGCCTCCCAAACGCGCGCTTCTTAACTTCTCTGTCACTGGTGCCACACAGGTGTCAGGCATAAAATATCGATAATTTTTTTATCGACTCTTTTGGCTCACAAAAAACAAGCTGCTTGAGGTCATTCCCACGAACTACTTAGTCAACGGTCTAATGATGTAATATTCCGTGTCGCGAGGTCGGATATGCATTTCGGAAAACATTTTTACTAAATATAACGACGCAACGCTTTTGTTATATAGTATGTATGTTTGTTGGTATGTGAAAGGCCTAAACGATAAGACGTCCAGTGTATTCGTGTCTAGCGATGCAACGGTGTTCGAATCCCGCAGGCGGGTACCAATTTTTCTAATGGAATACGTACTTAACAAATGTTCACGATAGACTTAAAAATCAAACCCGCAAAATTATAATTTGCGTAATTACTGGTGGTAGGACGTCTTGTGAGTCTGGACGGATAGGTATCACCACCCTGCCTATTTCTGCCGTGAAGCAGTAATGCGTTTCGGTTTGAAGGGTGGGGCAGCCGTTGTAACTATACTTGAGACCTTAGAACTTATATCTCAAGATGGGTGGCGCATTTACGTTGTAATATCTATGGGCTCCAGTAACCACTTAACACCAGGTGGACTGTGAGCTCGTCCATCCATATATGCAATAAAAAAGATACAAAAAAATGTACCGATATTTTTAAAGGTCATTCTCACCGACTCCAGACTCCGACTCCAGAGCATCAACAGGATGTAATAAATATTAATAAATTTGAATTAAAAATAGTGTAAGAAAAAAATATTTTATTGTAAAAAAAGCGTTTTTTAAACTATTTTAATTTATTAAACTATTATTAAAATCAATGATTTTCAATAAAATTGAGCCATCATTGATATTTATTCTAAGTCGGTAACTTATCCGAGAAATGGGTGATCGGCGCGCCTGGTAATTTCTCTTCCTGACGCAGACACTCCGGGTCTCAGGAAAACAAAAAAATCGTTAATCCTGATTATCCTAGTACGGATAACGGATCATACTGTTTAAAATATTGAATTGTCATCGGTCCTTAATAAGTATGCCAAATTTCGAGTTAATCCGACGTTTTGAAGGGGGTCAAAATCATGTTCAAAGATTCCGTTACATACTAACATACATACGTCTGAAGCTAATAAAAGCGTATTAAAAATGATAAATAATTATAGCTTTTTTCTTTTGTTTTGGTATAATTGGTAATTGTAACTGTCATACTGATGAATTAATACTGCGTTTGGGTCTATATATATTTTTTATTGTCCTTGTAAGCAGACGAAGCACACGGCCCACTTGATGGTGAGTGTTTACCGTCGCCCATGGACTTCAGCAATGCCAGGGGCAGAGCCAAGCTGCTGCCTACTCCGAAATCACCCGGTCAGGCACAGCCTCAGAATTCCGTGACAAGGCCGGCAGCGAGCCTGTCAAAAATGACATTCTGTTCCGTGAACAGTAATTAGCTTAACGCACTACACATACTTCGCGTGTGAGACACTTAGCTGCGCCTGTTTGCGGGTTAAATTTAATTTGTCAAATAGCGTGATTATTTAGATAAAGGCGTGGCTTCGAGTGGCGCAGAACAGAGCTCGGAGACAACAAAAGTTGAATTTTCCACTACACATTTAATCATATTTAAATGAACATTGAGTGATCTGATCTGAATAGTGCAAAAGGACCGCTTTTCAGACCGGAATGTCAGGCTACCGTCATGACGGTCACAGAAAATAAGGTATTCGAAGATACCTGAATCGTTCTTATGACAATTTCAAGATAATTTTGCATATACACAAGTTCCGAACAATATTCAGACCATGGACTTATCTAGTAACATCACCCGCTCGATAAAAGATCTTCGATTTGTCGATTCCTCCAAAAGGGCTTGGTTCGCGCCAAAAATAACAATGGCACTTAATGAATTTTCATATATCAACTAAAAAAACGGGCACACGTCATTACTGAATACAAAATGCCATCATTTTATTAATTGGGTTAATAACTCGGGGATAGCGGTCACCCTGGTACGCTGTGTTCTAATTAAATTCCCTGAATAATCTGAGGTCATCATTGTCCCGTCACATGTTGGATCCGCGCGGGACCATGCCACTGGTCTGTGGGTCTGTGGGCATCACAATGTAAACGCAGTCATGTTAAGGCAGGTTGAATCCTATAAAGGGACACTTAAAAATAGACAGCATGGCGCCCGGGTGAGCTAACAACACGCTTATTATGATACATAATTGAACTATACATTAATTGGGTAATCAGGTAATTAGGCTGTGAATTTTAATGTCATTAAATTAGTACACGAACTGGAAATAGCGAAAGGTTCATCGCTACCAATAACAGAAGGCCTGATGGCTAAAGACCACAGTGGCGGTCTGACCAGGTGAGGCAGCAGTCCAAGGAAGCTCTCTGCCAGGCCAAAAACAGGAATAGGAGGAGCGAAACAGCGAATCGCACTCCTCAACGAGGGAACGTTGTATTTCAATTATTACTAACCTAGTTTATTTTCTGTTCTCCGTGACGACGAAGATTAAAGTACTCGAAACATCGGATATAATATAATTAAAAAAAAACGCGGTTCGAAATAGTAAAAGCAGTAAAGAGTTTCAATAATGAGGAGAGATCACGGAGATACGATTACATACGAACTAGTATAGCGAAGAAGACGGTTGGTTTTGTGTCTGAAAGAAGTTTGGCCCTTATCCCACGTCATGTGGCGTTGGCGTAGCATGTCCTCTTATAATGTTGAACAGAAATTTGGCGTAAGTTGTACGGCCGGTTGCCTGATACCAACCCTCCTTGGGGGGCTATAACTCCTGTAGTGTATCCCTTGCAACGTGTCATAAGGAGGGATTTTTCTTTTGTTTCACCTGTTTTAGTGCCAGAGTAATATGGGTAGCGAAAACCCTTTTCCCATAATTCTGTTATGAGAAATGGCGCTCCCCGGCGACACCCATTAGCGCGGCCATTAAAATATAGAGCACACTGCTAGGTGTGAAGGTGTGGCTTCTCGCGTATTCACATCTATTTTGACCGTATTTTTGATATTGTGTGAACATCGAGTCGCAATTCGACTAGTGTTTCGCGCAATTCTTTTGTTACGCAGCTCTAGAAAAACTAATACAAATTTAAGTAAATATGTTTTTGATTAGTCAGACAAAGGGAACGTGCCGCATACAACCAAACCTTTTGCAACAAAGGCGGAGGTCATGTTGTACGAAAAGTGATTTCACATTCACAGAACGTGATGTAATGAAATCGATTTAACGAGGTGATGCAACTCCTTTTTTTTCCTACCTATGCTGATAGTCTTGAGAGGCTATATCATCGTTACCCTAGCGTGTAGGTGAGCTCTCGGGGCTCACATCGGAGGTGTCGCTAACACTGGCCCTAGCAAGAGCCGTGCTTCGCAGAATCTACCACCGGATCGGAAACGCGACCCACTGAGAAAATCCGGCGAAAAACTCAGTGGGCTGTCCCTGTGATTTTATTTACCGACGGTGACCGGCGCTTGAGGTACCTAAAAGCACCGTTAATGGATCGGGAGGATCCGTAATGACGTGTAATATAACTCCGTTGTCGGATGATATGGAATGAAATAACGTCTTAAGTAAAACAGTGGCAATTCACTGAGAACTCAATCAATTTGTTCAAAACATTCTAGAAGTTAGCTCCACATTTCATTACATTATCCCCGACACTTTTGCACTTTTACAGATGGGAAAAAGGGAGAGAACGCCCAATTTTACTTCTCTAAACTTGAAGAAGCTCTAAATTATCTTAAAAAGAAAACATTTGACACAAGTGAACACCTACAGTTCCCGCCCAAAAAGTCTTGGTTTTCTTTAGTGCGCCATTTTGTTTTCTGTGTAACTGGCAAATGTCAATTGATTTAACAGGTTAAGGACCGGAGCGGTCCCTGTGGGTGGATACTGTTACTTTGCCAAAACAACATTAGCGGTCCCTTGGGATCGCCGCAACTCACCTGCCTAGAATAACCTTGACCGCAAGTTGTCTATTGAATTTATAAGAAACGCGTACCACCATGGCCCATATAGCTATAACATATTGAAGGAGGACTATTTGACAATATAATTGCATAACGAAAAAACTAAAAGTAGGAATATCTTATTTGAATAAATCTTTACCCATATGCATCTAATTACTTTTGGCAAAAATTGCAAAAAAACTCGGTCCTTAACCTGTTAAGTTTATCTATTTATTAAAAACTAAGAATACATTATCACGAAGGACACCAGCAATCATTTATTTTAACTATAAAACATTAAGTTTTGTTCTGGTATAGTGTCCATACCTTTGTAAATATTAAAAGAATCCGTATCACATTTATATACTTTTAAGCTCTCGAGCTGGCTAAAAGCTTTCTCTAGTTAGGGACCGCGTAGTGCGATTTCGCTAAGTAAACTCACGCAGTCGCAGCGAGAAACCCGCGCTTTGTACTGCTGTTTAAAAGAAGTAATCTATTAAAATTTCTCAGCGCTCTGAAGAACTGTTCTTGATGATTCATTCGTCTCCTTTTTACCATCGTCCTACTGGAGCAAAGCTCATCTACACTACCTGGAACCCACTGCGTTTAGTAGGTTTTCAAAGACCTTGTCTGCCATCAGGCTTTGGAATGTGCTCCCATCCACGATGCTTCAAGAGTGCTATGACGTGTTATTCTTCAAACGAGTTTTGAAGTACTCAGCAATAGCCAAGACAAGAAAAGACAGCAGTTCTTGTCTTGGCGCGCTGGAAACACAGAGCACAGAAGTTAATTCCAAAGACTGGTGGTGGTAGGTGGCAAAAAGATCTATATACAGATCTACCAGAAATTATTTACCTACCCATTCCGATCAGGAGTCAAAGTCAAATAGACTGACCAGCCGATCGTAAATTGCGTGCCGTGCTAGCGCTAACATATGTTATTTCTTTCCGATCACTAACTGCGAGCCGTGCAAGAAACGTGCCCATTTAAACAGGTCGGTACTTTTACATAAAAGATTCGCTTTACATTGAAGGTTTTTATGACTGGAGCTATTGTAATGGTGACTTACTTACTTTTTACTGGTGGTAGGACCTCTTGTGAATCACCACGGGTAGGTACCACTATCCCGCCTTTTTGTGCCGTGAAGCAGTAATGCGTTTCGATTTGAAGGGTGGGGCAGCCATTGTAACTATATTGAGACCTTAGCACTTATATCTCAAAGTGGGTGCCGCATTTATGTTGTAGATGTCTATGGGCTCCAATAACCACTTAACACCAGGTGGGCTGTGAGCTCGTCCATCAATCTAAGCAATAAAAAAGACTTCGATGACTTTAAGCAACGAACTGTTATAATTGTACATTTAAGTAGGTAGGACGAGTTATTTTGTTAAAAATGTAACAATTTTGCTTTAAAATTAATAAACAATTGCTAACAATGATATTTGTTTACACTCAGTGCTTACGTTACACATACAAAATCCTTTATATTGACTACTATGTATTTGACGGTAAGCGATAACACTTGTGTACTTAATTATTTACTTATTCCACTTAATGCGCATTGTCGGATATCATGTAAGACGTAAGACATCCTCTAAATAGAACGAAGCATTATTCTGCTGATTTAGCTAAAATTTTCTGCTGTATTTTAATTATTAAGTCATAAATAAAAATAGCACGCAACGGAACACAAAGTTTAACAATGCTCTGTATCAACGGTTCACGCAGGCCAATAGACACGATCTGTAGACGTGTTAATAAGTTCATGTTATTATTATACGATGCAATAGACATAAATAATGTTATCGACGTTTGTAACATCAGTACTTTCTCTATTTGTGCTTTATAATTTAATAAATGAACCGGTTTTGTTACAGGTAATACGACTTTCTAATCTCAGCGATACGGTACGTACTTATAGAGCTCGGGATCAGTACAGAGCTACAGAGGACTGTGTCTGAAGTAGTGCAGTATAGGACTAGAGGCTAGATGTAGGTCGGATAGATGTGAGTTGATATATTTTAATACCGTGGGAACGCTAAAGCCTATGTCATCAATTCCTCGTCTCAAGAGCACGCACTAATTCGTTAATTGCCCTCTGTCTGCTGTAATTGAGGCGCAGAACACGTAATCCAAATATCTCGTTACAATACGTTACGACGTGCGATCATTAACTATAACAGCGCGATCACTTTTTATTGTAATTCGTGCTAAGAACGTTTCTTTAGTGTTTGACGGTAAGTCATTTCGATTTTTCATATCGACAGGTGAAGGGTGTTTGGTTTAAGGGACATTGTTGCAACTTTACAGGAAAACCATTTGATGTTTAAATTTTGGAAAAAATGTACTAAACAAAAATCTTCTTCGGCTATTTGAATGGAGTAGACTTAATTGCTGTTTAATTAAAAACATCGAACTGTTGATGCTAATACCAAATATAATTTATGATACATAATGCTACTTATATAAACAAGTAAGTAATAGTATTAAAAAAAAACTAAGAAACACGTCTTTATAGAAAATCCTACTTGAATAATTGTTAATAGACATGCTTTAACAAAAAAACCGACTTCAAATAGAAACAGATATATATTCCAAAACAAATTAACATATACACTAAAACAATAATCATCGAAATCGGTTGGCGTGATATTGAGTTTTTGAGTTATTCATCTATTTGTCGCGCACGTAATTATAGCAAATTTAAGACTTATATAGTTTTCTCATAGGTACCATTATCAGAACTAGACTAAATTGAAATGGGACTACACAGGAAGCGTCAGCTTTCTAATAAAAAAAGAATCATCAAAATCGATTCACCCAGTCAAAAGTTATGAGGTAACAAACATAAAAAAACTTACAGTCGAATTGAGAACCCCTCCTTTTTTGAAGTCGGCTAAAAATGCATTTAATTGCAATAATAAATGTCGCGTATTACTTAAGCGAAATGTCGCTTAACCAAATGGCATTTCACCTCGCGATATGTTATTATTGTGATTTTTATTTTCTTTTACGCTCAAATTGAATGCTTTATAATATTTAGTGACCGTGTTCGCTGTGCAACGGAATTTCTTCGCCCGTTAGGAACCATCTTTATCATATGTATTACGCAGTCCGGGTCTACTTCGTCTCTTGTGCGGGATTGTTATAATAGAAGCGTAGAAGAATAAAAACTGTAACTCTTCTGAGACCGCGCGGGTAGGTACCACCACCCCGCCTATTTCTGCTGTGAAGCAGTAATGCGTTTCGGCTTTGAAGGGTTAGCCATTGCAACTATACCGAGACCTTAGAATTTATATCTCTAGGTGGGTGGCACATTTAAGTTGAAAATGTCTATGGGCTCCAGTAACCACTTAACACCATGTGGGCTGTGAGCTCGTCCACCCATCTAAGTAATAAAAAAAAATATCGGATGTTAAATCGATTAACCAGACCGCAACGATACTAAAATCGATATCGTCTTATCGATTGTTCTAGTTGAAAGAACAAAACTATTTATTTGAAACGGAAATATATTTGTTGTGAGAGTTACTTGTATGTTTTATGTATCTTTTTAGCTTGTGATGTGTATTGTGAGCGTAATAAATAAATAAATAATACTATATAGGTATATGTGGGATCCTCTATTCGATTCAGGCCAATAAAACAGTTGGTTTCTTCACGCAAACTTGATTTTAATTCCCTCTTTGTTATAGCAAAGCAAATTAAACACGTAAGGTAACTTTTTTTGTCTACGTTGATAGCCTTGAGAGGCTATTTCAGCTTCACCCTAGCATGTAGGTGAGGTAGATTCTGCGAAGCACTGGTCTTGCTAGGGCCAGTGTTAGAACCACTCCGGTTTGAGTGGAATCTACCACCGCATTGGAAACGCAACCCACTGAGAAGATCTGGCGAGAAACTCAGTGGGCTGTCTGTGGGTTAATTCGCCCGTCGAGCCCTTCGTCGCAAGAGACGGGTTCAGCGAAGACGGTGACCGGGAAACGTAACACTAACATGGGGTAGAAATGTGAAGGAAGATGCTATTAGGTTGGGAGTGAGATAGATAAATATTAATGTTAATGTTGAAGTAGCAAGATCGGTTCGAACGAGCCAGAGCAGCCAGGTTTCCTCTGAACTGGACAGACCCTTAATAACCTCTTCCAATCTGCTATTTACTGTCCATTGCGTGTTCAGCGGGAAGATAACGGTGCACGCACACACATGCAAATTATGTGTAACACGGTCACAGTACTGTTACGGTTCGTTCACGTTGTCGAGGACGATACGAGAATGCTTATATTAATTTTTATAGCTTTCCGTATATAGGTCAGCATTAATCGACTATTATTGCCGTAAATAGATGTTAGTCCAAAATTAGGTTGTATAAGAACTTGACTTGATTGAGTTTCTCGCCAGATCTCCCGGGTGGGTCGCGATTCCGATCCGGTGGTAGATTCAGAGAAGCACTGCTCTTGCTAGGGCCAATGTTAACAAAATCTTTTAGGGTGAGCCCGTGAGCTCACTTACCCGTCCGCGCGTAACTGGAATACCCCCTTAGGCTACAAGAGAATAGTTAGGAAATAAAAAGTTCTACACGTCAGGACTCACCACATGCCAATTAATGCATGTCATGCCTTTTGCCATTCAATGCGTCAATACATTGAATGGCAAACGTACGTACGTTCTCTATAGATATTGGAAACAAACACGGAGCACAATGGACACTCGCGATTGAATACTAAACGATATTAGTTCCGAGAAACGTTTGCGCGAGTAAATATTTGTATGATTTTTGTTACGTCGGTTGAATTAATGACACATGACAGTACGAGTGTGTACCACGCCGATATAGTACCTACACTTGGCTGTGGGGTGGCTGGGATTAGCTCCTCCACCACTTGCCTCAGGTGTCGTCGTGGCCTAAAGGATAAGGCGTCCGGTGCATTCGTATCTAGCGATGCACCGGTGTTCGAATCTCGCAAGCGGGAACCAATTTTTCTAATGAAATACACGTACTTATCAAAGGAGAAACCCCATTCTGGGCCTAAGCGTTACACGAATGGGATATGTACCAAAAAATTCGTCTATTTTGCTTAATTAACCTGTTGAAATCTTAGCTTCATTGGCAATGGCCAAGTATAGAAAATAAGTTGAATTCAATTTTTTGTTTTAAACAATCTTTGTAAACATCTGCAACAGTTATTTCAATATACGTAACTAGCTCCACAAACGTGCGGATTAGAATTAGAGCATCCATAAAATAGGATCGATTTAGTGGAAATCGAGTGTAAAAAATAATTAATACTCTTTTGCTTTAGGATAAATGACTGTTTTTATAGGTATTTTAATCAATGTAAATAGAGTATGGCCATCGAATCGTGACACAACTACTTACAATGGCGACAATTCAAAATATCTACAACTGACAACATTAAAATTAAATATAGCATGAAAGGATAGTTTTGAATTTTTATATTAATGTGAATAAGCCATAGAAAAACACAAATGTATTAAATCGTGTTAAGTATTTTTTTTTAATTACTTTACGGCCAATGGTACAAGACCTTATAGCATTCGTGTTATGTTATCTTTAATGTTGCCAACTGAAGATATTTTGGATTGCCGCTATCTAGTTGAGCCATGATTCGCTGGCCAGACTATAAACTTAATCTCATTGAATAACGTAACGTAAAGCACCAAAATCTACTAACAAAAATCATTAAAAGAAATAAATAACTGTGCCATTTAGTTATGACACGAAATCATGTCGGCAACTGCGGCAATTCAAAATATTTTCAACTGGCAATCTTAAATATAACATGAAAAAGTCGATTTGGTACTTTGAGTTTTTCTATGGTGTAGTTACATTAATAATTTTACTGGTGGTAGAATCTCTTGTGAGTCCGCGCCTCCCGCCCGCCTATTTCTGCCGTAAAGCAGTAATGCGTTTCGGTTTGAAGGGCGGGGCAGCCGTTGTAACTATACTGAGACCTTAGAACTTATATCTCAAGGTGGGTGGCGCATTTACGTCGTAGATGTCTATGGACTCCAGTAACCACTTAACATCAGGTGGGCTGTGAGCTCGTCCACCCATCTAAGCAATAAAAAATAAAAATTAAAAGGCATGAAATAAAATGAAATGAAATGTGATGAGATAATATGGGAGCACGTAATTATTTATATTTTGTATAAAAAAGTTATCATATAAATATAGTTTTTCATATAAAAAAGTTTTCATTAAAATTAAAATAAGACTGACCTAAAGGTCTTAGTTACCAGGTCATAAAATCCCTTAAAAAATCATTTCGTGCGCAGCGCGTTTCGCATTACGTTGTTTTTAATTTTTGGCTTTCGTTCGTTTTCGTAAACAACCTAATGCGTATTTCTCGTAACAGGTTACATTTTTATTTTCAAAGCAACCTGTTGCTGCAACAGGTTTCGTAAAAAATTACTCATATTTAGTAGGAAACAGCCTCAAAAATATCGTTTTTATTAAAATATCTCGAACAATAAACATAACCTAAAATGTAAACATTGTCTGATTTTACCAATTTGGCCATTGCTGGGAGACCTGAAAATTGGGCTCATGAAACCTTCTTAGGTATTGTAACTTATGCCCAAATTCTAGCACTGTAACGCCAGGCCCAAGTTTGTATGGATTTCGGGTTTGTCCTTTCACGATTGACTTCCACGGTGAAGGAATAACGTCGTGTAATAAAAAATAAGTGTCTGTGGGCTCATCTACCCATCTTAGCAACAAAAAAAAAAACATACTTATACTGTTCCTTGCGTCGTGTTTCTTAGTGCTGAGGGTCGTGACCTTAACGGAGCACTTTTGTTTGTACTATGTTTTTTCCATTCCCTTCTGTCCTCTGCGCAGTGGATAGCGACATATATGAAGCTAATAAAAGTGTATTAAAAACCAAACGATTCCATGCTCAATCGGAGTTAGTATCATCGTGAGAGATATGTCCTATTCTGATCCTGTTTCCTGTAAATAGTCACAGATCCTATTCCCAATTTGGGCGGTCCGCTACCAGATCTTTGTTGGCGATCTTGACTTCTAATAATTAAAAAACATCTTTTTTCTAAATCGGCTCAAAAAACGCACAAAGCAAATGAGTTTCGCTTGCATTCGTCCGACCCTGGAGTTGGACCCTCGCATCTCAGCACACACCGGAAGTCATTGAATACAGTCGCTACATAACTCCCCTTGTTTATGGTCTGTGCACTTGTATATAGCCTTCATTTCCGGTCCGTATATTGTCTATGGGTGATTTAGGTACGTTTGTCAACCGATTTGGAAAAAGGGGAGCTTATGCCCGTATATTCTTTGCAAGTTTTAATGCTGTTAATGTTGATAAAATTCAGAGTAAAGCTCACGTCTGTTGTTTGGAGAACTTATTTAAGAGCCATATCTATCGCTACAAAATGTGACTATTTTCTTCGTAAAATGTTCGGTCTCTAAAGTAAAGCGGAAGACCCAGTTTATTGGTTGCGATGCAGTCCTACAGAGCTGATAGAAGATGACTTAGAAAGCCCAAAGCACAAAGTACAAAGCAAGCCCTTCTAGTGAGACAGGTCCTAGAGGAAACAGCGACTTCATTGTGCTTAGTGCGAGTTTTTTAACGTTCTCGCTCGCGTATAAGTTAACTCAAATTTGCATGGAGTTGGAACAGCGCCCCTGGCGGCATACGTAGGAACGCACAAAGATCACATTTCTCAAGATGATCCATAGCAAAGATAGTTTAGAATCAGTTAAATTCAGTTCGCATAGTTTACAAATGGCATGAAAACCAAATCTACATATTTAGGGTGTCTCATTTAATTCATTCCGACATGTCGACTCCGAAATGAGCTTCTGACAATTTCACGGGCTCGTTCAATCCTTCTGTCTACCCCCCTGCCAGTCAGCCGTGAAGGTACACGTCGCTGCATGTACTAGAACTTGAAGGGTGGAGTTGAGTTATGCAAGCGCGACTGATGCCGGTGGTCACATCCTACGGCAGGTACGAAAATAACGAGTAAATAGTCGATTTTTCTTCTCTTATGATCCTTCTTCAAACGAGGTCTGAGAAAGAGAGAGAGACAGGTCAAGGTGCCTTGAGCAGTTTAGTTGATGCCAATGAACATAATTTTAGAGTCCGGTGTAACGTTTCAGTCAGTGGCGGCGGCTTAACATCCAAAATTTCGTCTACACATCTCAAACTACATGAAATAAAAAACAAACAATTCTACTAAGTAATCCTACGAATAAATAATAAGTCCTGAAACCGGAGTTAATACAATATTTTGTGTACATATTTCTATCTGTCACACAATATACAGGGTGATGTTTTACCTAAATACGTAAATTTAAGCATTATTCACTTACTAAACTAAATATGACAACTTATGGTATTAGTTATAACGTATTTTGCGAGCCTGCAATGTAACACAAAGCTAGCTTGCGTTCGCTCGAGGCCGTTGAACCTGACGCAACATTTGACTTACAATTTATCATACATTGCTTGCAATTAAACAGACGTACATTTGTTTACCGCTGTGGTGTCAAAAGCGAACGCTTTTTTGACCGGAGCCTCGTTTCGATACTAGTTCCAATAAATATACGCTCTGTACATACATACATACGTACACGTCGAAGAGACAAAATGGATTATAGCCCCTGGGCTCTTCTCGCTCGCCCCCTCAGACGACCGAACTTAAGCCGATTTTTATTATTCCAAAGACCTCGTTTGACCGCAACCCTTCGTTCCAAATTATTGGATATTTTTTTACGAACAACACTAGCGTCAGTCCGGTTATCGTTCTTGTCGAACCCGTCGCTTGTGACGAAGGGCTCGACGAGTAAATTAACCTATAGACACAGCCCACTGAGTTTCTCGCCAAATCCTCTCAGTGGGCCGCGATTCCGATCCGTGGTAGATCCTGTGAAGCACAGCTCTTGCTAGGGTTCGTGTTAGCAAGATCGTTAGGTTTGAGCCCCGTGAGCTCACCTATTAGTTAAGGTTACGCTGATATGGTCTCTCTAGACCATCAGCTTAGGTAGGAACAAAAAATCAGTTGAGTTAGTGGGGATTCGACCTCTGGACCAGGATGACGGCATTTACGCTGCGATATCAATTAACTCCGGTAACCGCTTAAAGCTGGTTTCAGACTACGCTATACTATAGTGCCATATAGTATAGTATTAATTTAAAGGCGCTTTCAATACGTGTGATCCTGGTTTTTGAATAATTAAAGACAAACATCCTGTATTTCGGCGTGTGACAACAAACAAATCTTCGAACAGTTGCAAATAAAATGCAATCGCAGATGCGCGCTTTGACCACTTACAAATCAGATATTCAGTGCGACAAAAAAAAACACAATGACGACCAATAAAAATCAGGATAAATACACAAAAAAGTGTTATAATATATGCACCCCTCGTTAGTTAAGTGTATGAGTATAGGGTGACAAAGATTTCGATGTATTATTTTTATATCTTTTCTTTATACACATAGAAGCTTATAACTTTATTGCTATGGATATCAGCAATTTTAGCTATGCCAGATCCTCGCTAGAACAGCGGAAGAAGACACACACAAACAAAGAGTTAGTGACCTCAAATTTGCTAAACCAGTGGCTATATTCGTTTCTGGGGCTTGTATGTATATTTAATAATGTTTGTAAGGTTAAAACTTTCATGGCGCATTAACCTGTTTTAAAGAACTAGCCATAAACGGTCAATATCTCTTTATTATAATAACCCTTTGAGCGCAAACGTCGATACATCGACTCTATTAACGCGTATAAAATGCGGAAAGTCGGAATACCGACTATTGCTCAGTTCAATTATCGGCCCGTACGGAATTTAATAACATTTACCAATAATAATTTAAAAATTTTTTTTCAATGAACTTAGTATTATTTTTAAGTTAAACCTTTTTGTGACGTACTTTTGTTTCAAAAATTCTATAACAATTTCTGCAAAATATATGAAAATAACCTCAGCACTAAAACGGGTTAAAACGGTTTTCCCAATACTCTTAGGTTTTTTGTAGTGATAACTTCTTATGTGAAGGTAAACCGTTTCGTAACGTAACGCGTTACGGCGCCAGTCCGTCTTGCTTCCCTTTCTCTCTCGCGCACACGGCAGCGGCACTGTGAACGTATGTAGCTCTCAACTATTCATATAATATCTTTTTCAATGTATGTTATATCATGTTAATATATATACATAAAAGTTAAGTAATAACCTAATATTTGCTCAAGTTAAACCATTTCAATATTAAATAGTTGAGATTAGTATTTTTTTTTAAACTTCATTGTCACACGAACAATTAATCCATCCCCAGCGGCAGCTCTGCGGTTATTTGCACCGAGATTATCGCTGCCCCATTGAAATGAGAACCCCGCGTCCAACTATCAGCCCCTCATCAGACATATAATACATTTTCCACTTCTACATTCGTCCAGAGATTCATAAAATTTTAATTACTAACAAAGATATGCTATGATTTGTTGAACTTAGTGTTTTTTGGAACGAAGTTCCTTATGGGACGATGCGGAGGGGTACCCTAACCGAGAAAAAAACGTCCGTAACGTAAGATTTTTATTATAATAGTAATCCACACGGTGTACAACTTAACTTTGTAATAACGTACAAAAAATAACATTTTTTTATCATTCATTGATCACGATCTCAGAGCGTTCGTTTGTGCAATATACTAACTCTTATGCAAGCAACCGTGAATGAAGTGTGCCACAATAAGTTGGCACGTTACCGAATGACCGTGGGTTGTTGCGAAACCTCCAGTTTTATTTTCTTTATACCTCGAATAGAACTTAAAATTAATATTTTAATAATAAGGAACTTCGTTCCTATCCGGTGTGTCCCACAACACCACACATCTTTTTTATTCTTTAAAAGACAGACAAAGGAGTTCACTGCCTAGTTCCAATTAAGCTATTGCTGGACTTGACAGATACTCCACATATGCTGACTGGTCTATGTATAATACAATCATTGCCATATTCTCTCAATCTGAGCGATCAGAAGCGATTTAGGGTGATTAGTATTAAATCAACAAAATATCGACATTGTTAATGACATCGATCTAATTGACTCCAGACTAAACTTCAAATTAATGGATTTATTGTACCCTAAACCGCTGCAAAACGTCTATTTGTATCTAAAAATCGCTTCTGGTCGTAAATAAAAAAAATTCAATTCTTTTTGCGTAATAATTCACTATTACTGTGCTTATTTGCGCAGAGATAATCACGGGGTTATTGAAATGACAGCTCTGTGTCTAATCAAAAACGGTGCCTATTCAAATATTTATTTACGCACGGGAACTGAATACAATGTTGGGCAACAATGACTATGTCAAACACGATTTTGTGTAGGTTTGCTTAGCACACATAAAACTCATCGCTATCGCTATGAAAACAAGGAATTAATTCGAAAACTGCAAAATTATGGTCGATGTTAATAAAATTTCCACATATTTAAGAGAATAGAAGAAAAAGTTTGATAATATTATTGTGAATTGTCGCGTAAACTACAGACTCGAAGCGCAATACATTGTATCGATTTAACACCATTTCGCGCCAAAATAAACCGCGAATTCCGCGTGAACCATTAGCAAAATTATTATTAGGTAGGTACCTACTTGCAAAAGAATTAAACCCGTTGCCGCGTTTATGACTTATTTTGAGACTTTTTGGCGGGAACTCGAGGAGTGAAGTTGTGTGATTTGGTTTATTATGTCTTTAAATGTGTAATAACGGTGGTTTATTAACTGTTTAGTATCTGTGAAAGTGCACAAATGTGGGAATATGAAACAAAGCCGCTGAACGTAACTTCTCGGAATCCTCCAAAAAATCCACTGAAAAAGTTTCAGTAAATGACCACAATTTTACTGAAATATTTCATCTCATACCATCTGATCTCATCTCATTTCATTTCATGCCATGTTTCATATTAATGAACTTCATTTCATTTCATAATATTATTATCATTTTTCATATAAAAAAAGTTTTCATTAAAATTAAAATAAGACTTGACCTAAGGTCTTAGTTACCAGTGTGCTTAGTGCGAGTTTTTTAACGTTCTCGATAGCGTAAAAGTTAGCTCATATTTGTATGGAATAGGATCGTTTGCCTACGTTTTCTGTTAGGGGCGCTGTTCCAACTGCATACAAAATTGGGTTGACTTTTACGCTATCGAGAACTTTATAAAACTCGCACTAAGCACACAGGTCATAAAATCTCTTAAAACTGACTTATTTTGACATAATTATTATTGACATTCTGTTTTTTGGCGCGAAAGTATGCTTTGTGTTTGGTTATACTCGTAATATCTACCTAATTTAAACGTACAATACCTATTGGCCTTTTTTCTCGCCTAGAATCTGCGAAAGTCACAATCACTGGCCCTTTGTCTAAAAGTCGTGAGTTCCAGAAAAATTCCCGCCATTCGAGCTCCGAACAAATTATTGAAAATTGTTTCTTCCTCATGTCTCTACCAAAAAGCATTAATTATAAGTAACCTTTCGGCGACTGGTCACAATAAGTCTCATTAGCCTTGAGGTCTTCGTTTAGCTGTTTTAGATAATATAATGGCCTCCGCTAAAATTACCTGATTGGTTTTTTAGCTAAATTAAATAATAATATATTTATGTAGGTTAAAGACTAAAAAAACGTGTTTGAATATTGAATCCAAACAACCTATTAAAATTAGCAATTTTTTGAGCATGCTGGCACTGGTCAATGGTTATTACAGTGTAGTTAGAAAATTGTTTCTTTGTATGTTTGGGTCTTTTGTGCGTGTGCAAATTCCATGACCGCGATTTTTTTTTAAATGTTTTTATGACCTGATAACTAAGACCTTTAGGTCAAGTCTTATTTTAATTATAACTAGCTGACCCGGCAGACTTGTAGTGCCTCAATCGATAAATAAAATACCTAAACTTGTGTATAAAATAAATTTTAAACAAACCCCCAAAATCATCAATCAAAATTAGCCCAATCGGTCCAGCCGTTCTCTAGTTTTAGTAAGACTAACGAACAGCAATTCATTTTTATATATATGTATATAGATGAAAATTTTATTTAAATGAAAAATGATAATATGAAATGAAAACGAAATGAGCTGAATCCACGACCGCAGCTAGTTACAACCACAGAATAGGTACATTAAATATTTAACATTTCTAACATGTACATTTACGTAATGACTACATTTTAAAACAACATTTAGGTAAGTAACTACATTGCAAGACCTTTATTTTGTGGTGACAAAAATCCACTAAAAATGGAATTTTTTAAATTAATACGTGAAGCAAAAATGATTTACCCCTTTTTACGAAAATTGCGCGGTCGGAGGAGTATGAAATTTTCCACACTTAGAGAGACTAGAAGTAGTGCAGAATGCTAATATTTAAAAAAAAATATGCCAATACATTAAATCAATAAAAAACATTACACACACTACCATGTGTTTGACACACACATACCTACACGTATTTATACTCTTTTGTATATTGTTTATCAATCTTTGATCAAATTCAGAATAGATTAATATAGTGTGTCTTTAAATATTATTATTTGTCTATAGTGCAATCATGACAAAATCTGTGATTATAGAACAATAATTATTAATATAAAAATGATGATTATGGAAATGTGACAATAGAACTATAATAATGTTCGAACTTATAGTTTAAATTAATTATGGTCGAATTTCGGCCACTCTACGACCTCTAGTTTAAATAAACACGCGTTGGACATTGGATTGGAAAAATATATTATCTAGAAAGTTCCATTGTCGCGTCGGTTCACGCGGCGGCGGCACGGCGGTGAGGTGCGCGGCGGGCGGTCCGGACTCCGCACTCCGCACACGCAACGCGGCGCGCCACCGCACACACACGCGGTCTGTTCGGTCGCAGCGTCGCGCGTCACCGCGTCACCATGAATTCCTTCGAAGACAATCTATTGGAATTAATTCGTTCTCATCCGACACTATACAGAAACAAAGATAAAAAACACAAAAGTCTGATCTTAAAGGAGAATTGTTGGAAGGAGATAGCGAAGAGTTTAAAAAAAAGTGTGTGTGTCCGCTCCGACGCACGACTGGAGTTTACTGGATATAAAAAATTAAACGAAACAATACGAGAAATAGTTCTATATTACGACAACACGATACACTACAGATTATTAACAAATTAACGAGACACAAAACAAACGACTAACAAATATATGAAAATACAATAATGAGAGAAACGCGCGATCAGTACGAGGCTTTGTGGCGGACTGCCGGCGCATGTACTAGCATGTCACACGAAATGCGCATAACGCATTTCGTGTGACATGCTAGTACGATTTTGGTCCCCATAATTTTCATACCCCGGGCCTATATATGTAAATCGATTCTAAAGGAGTAAACTCCAATAAAAAACGTGAGTAATTGTTGTGGATTTTGTGCACGTCTTGCCGCGTACTGGGATTTTTTCTGAGGCGGCGCGGGGCGGGGAGAGGGGGTTTAAACGTGTCGCTTCAAACACGAGACTGTTTCAACTACATTCGTCTTGACAACACCTTTCACAACATATTCTTATTCTTTATTGTGGCTATTATTAAGTGGTTGCTTTCACTACCTAAATGCCGCTACCTTGAAACGTAAGATAGAAGTCTGCCTTTTATTTGTATAACTGATACCCCTGTCCGGGATCTAACCGGATTGTATGACAGCTTCTAGGCAAAAAATGGGCAGGCCAGTGATGCCTTCCCATTTAGGCCCACAGTACGCCCAGTAATTACGCACATTTATAACTCCTGCAGCTTACACTTCGGCAATTCGATGCTGTTCCTTAATGGTAGAAATGCGTCAATACATTTGACATACAGTTACGTATTTACTTAAAAGATATTAGTGCAGTAATTAGGCAAATTAACGAGGCCACTACATTACTGCGGCCATTGTCTTGTGAAACAAAAATAGCAATTAAAATAATTAATCTTATTCTCGGTATCGTAATGCATCCATTATCTTGTCACTAATTCATGACATAAAAGTAAGAGTCTAATCTAACTATAACAGAGGAAAGGCAGACATCTTCAGTGATCGCTTCATAAAATGTAAGGAAAATATAATAAGTTTGCGTAATTATTTATGAAGGGCGGGCGTATTGTGAAGAAGCTAAGTCTGCTTACCGCCTAATTCATCCTCCTCGAAACTTAGGTGTCATGTCTCTATATCTGAGAATCGAACCGTTCAATGTCGTCCAATCTAATTTGAGAAGTCTGAGAAATTGTTCGACTTGATCCTTCGTCTCCCTTTTACCATCGCACCTCCAGCGTTCGCATCGGAACACAGCTCATCCAAATTATCTGGGACCACTGTGTTCATCGACAGTGCGTTTCCAGAGATCTTTTTTGCCACGTACCATCCGGCTTTGAAATGAGTTCCCGTCCACGGTGTCTCCCGAGCGCCATGACATGCCTTTCTCCAAACGAGGCTTGCAAAGAGTCCCTAGCGGTAGGCAGCGGTTTGGCTATGCCCCTGGTATAACCACTCACCATGAGATGAGCTAAATTCTCGTCTGCCCACAAGGGCCTTAAAAGTATAAACATATCCAAACTTTGTTACAGCCGAGGAATGTAAAAATAAATGGCGTAACATACGCGACAACTACAAAAAGAACAAAAACAAGAAGAAGTCCGGCTGCGCCACATCGTTTTCGAAATATGACGACGAAAGACTGAAGTTCATTGATTCTAGTTGTGACGAAGGCGAGGGCGAGTCCTGTAGAACCAGCGACGCTGTCGATGCTTGCACGAACCCCAGCAGCAATCTAGAAACTTACGAAGAAGAGCAAACGCCCGTGCATATAGTTTGTTCAAGTCCAGCATCGTCTACTTCAACGCAATGCTTCGAAGATCTCTTGACACAGCAACCGGCGGCAGCTCATAGCGTAAGACCAGAAAAAAGAAGAGACCATAGTCTTTCGGAAGAATTAAGCACGTATAAAGAGGAGAACGAAGTTATCTTGAGCCGGATAAGGGATAAGGGCAACAGTCCGGTCCACGCGTTCTTCAGTAGCATGGCTGATGTGGTTTGCCAAATGCCCCCGGATGAAATAGCCAAAATTCGATTGAGAATCTGCGAAATTGTGACGCATGCCGAATTGGTGACCCTCGCTAGAAATAAGGTGCAACTAATGAAACAGGAGATGGAGTCATAACTGGGCACGGAATACATTCGGTAGACGCCAAGATATCAATTGCAGCATTTTTTTTCTTTTTTTATTGTTAACATAGAAGGAGAAACACAACTTGCATCTGTGCTTAAACTGGGTAATAAAACCTGTATCTCAAGCAGCAGTGCTCCTCGTGCAAAGAATACAACAGCTTTACTTGCTTCAGATACACAAAAATAGAAAATTATTAGACAAAAATTTTACTGAAATTCATGGATTGCATAAAAGTGACATTAATTGAGCTTAAAATATCGAGATGAGTGTATTAATGTACCCTCTGTGTGTAATGAGTCTGAGCATGAGTGAGTGTATGCGTATGACTAAATAGATAAGGCAGCAACTCAGATCCAGTTGTAATAATGAAACAGATGCTTTGAAAACGTGACGTAAAGACGCCTGGTGCCAAGTTACTTTACCTAGATTCGAATTCCGCAGGCGGGTACCAATACTTCACAGGGTATACGGACAGACTTTTATGCTGAAGGATTTTTTTATTGCATAGATGTGTGGACGAGCTCACAGCCCACCTGGAGTTAAGTGGTTACCGCAGCCCATAGACATCTATAATGTAAATGCCGTCACCCACCTTGAGATTAAGGTCTCCGTGTAATTACAACGGCTGCTCCGACCTTCAAAGTCATGCCTTATGGTCTGAAAGGTGGTGAAGCCGTTATACAAACGAAGCTGTCGAACTCATGTCTATCTGAGTGGAGCATTTACGTTGAGGCGACTATGCGCTCGGGAAATCACTTAGCACCAGTGAGCTTTGAGTATATTCGCGAATATTAGGTCTCAAGAAAGATGACGGTGTTTCTGGAGTGCTATCGCATCTGAGGAACATTTAATCTAGGTTTGAAAAGAGCAATAGCAGCTTTGGCTGCGTCCGCTGGGTTACAAATAAAAACCACAAGCCGTCCATGAGCGACGCTGACAATTCATCATCAGATGAGACGTACACTCGCCTTGAAAAAAGTAGTAAAAAGTCAGTTCCACGAACTAGTTAATGCCTACACTACAAGAAGTGTCCACTAATTGGTTTCCAGAATATTTGGTATTTGTAATTTTATTAAGCAACTAATAAACGTTATATAAATAACTGTTATACTGTTTTTAATTTGTTCCCTCTGTATTTTATACCGTATATTCCATGAGAGTGCTCTGAGGAATAGTTTGAGATGATCCCGTCATCTCCTTTTTATCATCGCACCTCCCGCCATCGGAGCAGAGTTCATCCATATTATCTGAAACCGATGCGTTCATTGACAGTGCGTTTCCAAAGATCTTTTTTGCCACGTACCATCCTGCTTTGGTATGAGCTCCCCTCCACGGTGCTTACCGAGCGCTATGACAGGTCCTTCTTCAAACGAGGCTTGTGTAGACTATTAAGCGGTAGGCAGCGGCTTGGCTCTGCCCCTGGCATTGCTGAAGTCCATGGGCGACGGTAACCACTCACCATCAGGTGGGCCGTATGCTCGTCTGCCTACAAGGGCAATAAAAAAAATTTGGTATAGGACGTAACTGGTATTTGGTAGAGATGGCAGTTTCACCACTGCGAGGTAGCGACGAGAAGCTCAGAGCTTACTATTTAACAAATAAAATAATTTATAATAATACATTGCGCAGTAGGTACGTGAACTTCCAAAACATTTTAAATATTTTGAATCGATACGGAAAGTGACAATAACTAAAGAAGCATGCTGTATCTGTATCGTAGGCTAAAAAAAGACAATGACTCTGCTTGAAAATTTAAAAAAAAAAAAAAAAAAAATATATATATATATAACTCTATCAAAATTATAGCACTCAACGAAATAGTATAAAAACGTTATGAATAGGGTGACCATAAAACCGCCAAATAAAGGGATATTCCCCCTCGTTATCACAATAGACACTCGACACTGCAAGTGGCCTATTCGCATATCTTGTTACTTTTTTTTTAATATACAAAAAACAAAATCTTTTTTTTTGTGATTATTTTGAATACCCTACGAAATATATTTTTTATTGTTTTCTTATTGCATAAATGGGTGGACGAGCTCACAGCCCACCTGGTGTTGAGTTGTTACCGTAGCCTATAGACCTCTACAACGTTAACACCACCACCCACCTTGAGACATAAGTTCTAAGGTCTCAGTATAGTGACAACGACTGCCCCACCTTTCAAACCGAAACGCATTACTGCTTCACGGCAGTAATATGCAGGGTGGTGGTACCTACCCGTAGATACTAATGAAAATTGTATAAATCTGAAAATTCTCTATGTCAGTTTTTACGTAAAATAACTTTTTGACTCGAATTTGTTAACATAAGTTTAAACCCAATGATTGGATCTGTGTATAAAAATAAAGATTAAAAAAACGGAATATAGACTTTTTGGCGGGAACGCGAGGAGTGAAGTTGTGTGATTTGTTTTATTTTGCCTATTTAGTGTTTCTTCATGTTTATATGTGTGGTATAACGGTGGTTCATTAACTGTTTAATATCTGTGAAAGTGCACAAATGTGGGAAAATGAAACAAAGCCGCTGGACGTAACTTCTCGGGATCTTCCAAAAAATCCACTGAAAAAATCTCAGTAATTGACCACCATTTGTACTGAGATTATATTTCATCTCATCTCATTTCATTTAATTTTGATCCCAGTTGATTAATGTCTCAGATTAATCATCTTCATTACATTTCGTTTCAGTCCATATTATCATTTTTCATAAAAATAAGAATATAAATTAAAATAAGACATGACTTAAAGGTCTTAAATACCAGGTCATAAAATCTCTAAAAAAATATTTTAAAAACGGTAATCTATGCTATATTTCGTATACTATAAATCATATAGTAGTGATTTTATATCATATGTAAACGGTATATATCTATTTGTGGTATGTATGTATTTTGTTTAATAATGTATTATTAATAAGCACACCGCAACATACCTGCTGTATCTTTATCATTTTCAGAATTTCCGTAAATAAAACAGTTGTCTGAAAGAGATCGCTTTTAGCGACAAGACCGCCTATTGTACAAATATATCTGCATGTTGATTGCTTTTTTGTCTTATACATCGACGAGGCTGCACGCATGAAAAATTGTCAAGTTCCGCCCTAGCTTGAGCGTGCAAGCGAGAGCGCGGAACAAGCGCTAGAGAGACACGATCGGCCCAAGCGTTGGCTTGTGACACGTCTATCTCTCTTCTCACGTGACGTCTCAGCTGGCAGTTCCAATAGTTCCGCTACTAACGTTATCACGTAAAACTATCATCCGTAACTCGACTTTACAGACAATAAATTTATTTTGTTAATGTTAATAGCGTTTTGCTGTGCAATAAAGTTTATTCTCTCTCTCTCTCTAATCTGATATCAAGTATCTACTACTGTAAGCTACCAGATTATACTTGCTTCGTGGTACCAGTCCGTACGGGCGCGGCAAGCACCCACGTAACACTTTCAAAATCATCCCTCAACACAGGGGCTCGTAATTGTTTGGTAGAGCCCCGCGTTATTGAGCACTCAATAAAATCAGTTGAGGCTAGCGCACCCCTGAGGCGGTTGAGCAATTTGTCAGCGATTGCGGTCGTATCCCGGTCGCTCTAATAGATGAATGGTTAATGTGTAAGATTTAGATTAAAAAATCTTTTATTAGCTTCTATTAGCTGCAAGGAAATTATGCGTTCTAGATAAAAGACTGATTATTTAATAGCAATTAAGTCTTCGTAATGTGAGGCACCCCCGGCCAGGTGGAGGGATGAGAAGGTCGGAAATAAATGATCGGGGAAAGTCGAAAACTTCTAAGTAAATTAGAAGAAGCAAGAGAATTATGCTGATGTTGAGTCTTGGAACTCATGTTTCGATATAAATGTCTTCCACAGTTGACTCAGTGTAACAACACCGGCTGCAGTAAAATTATTAGAATCCTTGTCATTTACATGACATACCATTACGACCCTACAAATTGGGGTAGACAGAAAATAATAACGAACGGTTCATAGCTTTGCAAGATCGTTTCGATGCTCGGGGGAGTTGATAAGCGCATTACTTGATTAGATATTTGACTGGAGTCTTTTTTATTGCATTAGATGTTGTAGCGTGCAACATTAGCACACCAAGTCGCACTCGGGAATCATCGGGAGTTTTCGGGTGCGATCGGAATAACAGAACACGCAGCTGTCACTAGATGTCACTGTCAGTCAACAAACAATACTACTATATAGGTCTATGAACAATACACGGTAAGGTTCATAAACATCCTAAATGTTCAATTTATTTCCACACGTCAACTCTCACTTCGTACGCTCCATAAATAACGCTATAAATGGATAGCCCGTGACCTATGATGTAGTAAATAGTCATCAAGCTAGTTGGATCTTTAATATTTGTAATACAGAAGCACAGACGGCCGACGATATCACTGAAAATATTTTAGGAATTAATTTTATCTTTGTACGGGCTGATAAAAACTGACAAAAAAATTGTTTAGTTTTTGTCATAACGAAATATTGTGAGTTAAAAAGTGTAACGCGCACAATACATGGTCAGGTATTTAAGGTGTGTTATACATGTATACATAACATTAGTGTGTCGATGACGCGAACCCATAAGATTTTACTCTACCAAAAAGTGTTCAACACGTCTGGGTCGTTTTCAATTTTGCGGCCAAAAAAGTAACGATTTCATTAATTTAAATTTTCTCTAATTTTCCATTTTTTTGTAATCAGGCATGTTCAAAATTAAAAGTGCTTCATCATAATGAAGTCAATCACTCATTTATTGATAATATTATATAATATTTATTTATATTTTTCATTTTACGCATTTGATAACGCCACACGGATGACAATTTAAATAGGAACTTTTTTAAAAAGCTTAGAAATCGTACTTATTTGTTTTTGATAAGGCTCTAATAACCGGTAAGTTTTCCTTTATTATTGTAGGTATTATATATTGATTAAATAATATTGTCGAATTTCAACACTCTTTACTGGAAAAATAGCAAACAAGTTATATTTTTAATTTCGAACCAGTGATACGAATGAGATTTGGGGTAGTTTTTAATGTATAACTCCTAATTTAATGGTGTTTACGAATATATAGTTATAGGACCACGGGTCTGTTGTCATGTCAATTACGGTATGAGAATTAAATCAAATAACTCGCTTTTGGCCCCAAATTTGTAAATGACCCGTCTCAAGAAAATTACAAACGATAAACGATATCGAAATTACAAACGGACGATTTTATTTTATTTATCTCTATTGATTTCCGACAGTTCAACTTTGAGTGAAGAACTTTAAACTTAAAATTTAATAGTTAAACTTTCTAGAACAGTTCGCTCAATATATTTCTTTATTCTAAAGATAACATTGATCACTCAGTGTAACGCCCGCTTATTCAATCAATTTTGTTTGGCTTCTCTTAACAACAGTCAATTATTTAAAATACTTTCCTCAGACGAGACCCCAATCCTCTTGCATCCTTTTGTGTTGCATTCGGAGACGGTTTTTAACAAATCGCTTTTCCCTTTCTTTGTCGGGTGTCATGTTATTATTATTTTATAATTGTAATTATATTTAACTTTCTCAGCCATTGTTTATTTATATGAGAAACTAACACAATGTATACACGGAAACTAAAGATAGGTTGACAAAAACCAAATAAGTTTCCATTGCTAACACAACGCGTGAGTAAGATAGTCAAGGAGAATAAATTAAATTTACAAATAGGTAAAACAATGATACAAAAAAATAATACACTAAAACTAAAATACGGATCTGTATCATCTTAAAAAATATATGTTATGTATGATACTAGTATTTTTGGCGAAAACGGTCTTCGGACAGAGACAGACGCATTAGCGTTTGTAGTTATCTCGTTACTTAGAAGCTTCTCGTACTAATTTAGGGAACAGAACAAAGCTTTCTATGAGTCCCCGGAGTGAGGGACCGCTGTGAACCGGCGGGATCCAGTTCCAGCCAGTTCGTGCTAGGCAAAATTAGTGTATTGGAAACATTAAATCAGTAGTTTCACATAGACGTAATGACGACTCAACTGCGTGAAGCAGATCCCGGGGCTCACGGGCACTAAACACTTGTTTCTCTTTATTGCACAGGCTGGTTAGCGATCCGGTGATAAGTCGCCGGGGCTTAAATATTCGTGATGCCTAATTTTAAAGTACCAGCTGCACGACGATTCGTCCTATCCTTCAGGCCATGAAGGATGCTGCCTTTAGAATTAAGCAAGATGATACCCCACTCATTATGCCCTAAACCAGCCTATTCGAGTTCTTTATCCGAATGACGACTAAATAAACCGTCGTAATACCGTTCGCTCTAACGTACAGTATGCACGACGGATTTTCCGGAAGTCTGCGTAATGATTCTTAATTGTTTCCTCTCTGTTCCAGGTCAAAATGTGGAGATCACCCCAATCAAAGCTGTCCGTCGGATCGGCGACGAACTCATCGTTCTCTGCAAAGTGCCGTATCAGATAGACTCCTGTCGGTAAGTGTTCTATTGAGGCGACATTAGCGCCATATTGTTCTTAGACCGAAACTTGTCTCGGATCTCATCCACTCCTCCAGTTCTCAGAATCTTCTATAGTGACACGGGATATGGCATGACCCTATATATCTTGTGGTTACAGAATGATCGTCGGCACCACTTCGTACAGGCTGATACCTGGTAACCAGGAAGGCGACGTCGTGTACTCCGGACAAGGACTCACAGTAAGTGTGTGTGTGTGTGTGTGTGTGTGTGTGTGTGTGTGTGTGTGTGTGTGTGTGTGTGTGTGTGTGTGTGTGTGTGTGTGTGTGTGTGTGTGTGTGTGTGTGTGTAGTAAAGGAAACCAAACCAAAGTTTAATAGTGAAATTTTCCTCGATTAACCGATTTTTCGACCAACGATGGGATTACGGCCATAACTGCTGACTCTTTAAATAATAAATTGCTGATGCTGAAATTTTGTTTCATATGCTTCATAAATCGTGTGCGAGAAAGTGATTCAGAAGAGAGGTCACGACCGTCAGAATTGAGGAATTTGATGGCAAGGGGGTGGGATGGCATCATGTCTAGCATGTGTTTCTCTGTATTCCTGATTGGACCTAAGCCCTCATGTCTCAGAGAGCGACGACCTTATTACCACCGGCCTAAGCAAAATTATCTGCGGAGCCTTTTCTTTCTCTATCTATTCGCTGGTAGCCTAAGAGGCTATTCCAGCTACGCCCATAGGTGGGCTCACGGGCTCGAACTGAAAGAGTTTGTTAACACTAGCCCTAGCAAGAGCAGTGCTTCGCTGAATCTACCACCGGATCGCGACCCACGGAGAAAATCCGGTGATGCGGAGACTCATGCCCTATTGATAATACACATGTCTGTCGTCCGCAGACCGGAGAATGTGGCGCGCACATCAAGAACATCAGGGAAGACTGGAACGGCAATGTCACCTGCGTCCTGCCGCCACAGTCCAGCAACATCGAGGTCACCGGCACCATGAGGCTGCTTGTCGCCAGTCAGTTTGAGATTACTAAACACGCTTTACAAATAATCCTTATGTACCATGATTTTTCGTCATGATAAGGCGTCTGGTGCATTCGTATCTAGCGATGCACCGGTGTTCGAATCCCGCAGGCGGGTACCAATTTTTCTAATGAAATACGTAATATCAAATGTTCACGATTGACTTCCACGGTGAAGAAATAACATAGTGTAATAACAATTTAACCCGCAAAATTATAATTTGCGTAATTACTGGTGGTAGGACCTCTTGTGAGTCCGCGCGGGTAGGTGCCACCATCCTGCCTATTTCTGCCGTGAAGCAGTAATGCGTTTCGGTCTGAAGGGTGGGGCAACGCATAACTCTACAACTCATATCACAAGGTGGGTGGCGGTATTTACGTTGTAGATGTCTATGGGCTCCGGTAACTACTTAACATAAGGCAAGCCGTGAGCTCGTCCACCCATCAATGCAATACATAAAAAACAAAAATTACTCCGGCGTAATGCGATTGCCGGCAATTGCTGTTTATACAACGTATTTTAAAACCTCACGATCAGGCATCACTGTTTTGCCTATTTCTACAGGACAGTAATCATTCGCACCGATTTTCAAAATGACATAACATCTAAAAAGACGAGTAATGTAAGATTAAGTTTTAGTTATAAGAGTTATAATAATCATTTGCGGACGCTCTGGAATATGTGACGATTGCATTACAGGGCCCCCCGGAGACCCGCACCTGATCTCTCCCCCCCAGCCTCAGTTCAAAGAAGAGGACATATTCTCGGCGCAGTGCGTTGTACCGAACGGCAGACCGGCCGCCAAGATCCTGTGGTTCTTAGGTAAGATTGAAAACGACAAACGTGTAGCTGGAAATTTGCTTTTGCCAATATACGTGCAGTTACGGTAGGCAGCGGCTTGGCTCTGCCCCTGACATTGCTGAAGTGCATGGGCGACGGTAACCACTCACCATCCGGTGGGCCGTATGCTCGTCGTCGAAATTAATAATAGGACAAGCGGACAACAATCCGTATATGTATATAAAATAATAGTTTCTTTGATTTACGTAACCAACAGTGACAGACAATATGCAGAAAATTGTTTATACAAAAATCGACCAGTAGGATATCTAAATAAAACACTTAACCCTTCGACTTAACTCGTCGTGGCCTAAAGGATAAGACGTCCGGTGCATTCGTGTTGAGCGATGCACCGGTGTTCGAATCCCGCAGGCGGGTACAAATTTTTCTAATGAAATACACGTACTTATTAAAGGTTCACGATTGACTTCCACAATTAAGGAATAACATCGTGTAATGAAAATCAAACTCACAAAATTGTAATTTGGTGGTAGGACGTTTTGTGAGTCCGCGAAAGTAGATACCACCACCCTGCCTATTTCTGCTGTGAAGCAGTAATGCGTTTCGGCTTGAAGGGCGGGGCAGCCGCTGTACTGTTAAACCGACACGGTATAAGTCATGTCTCAAGGTAGGTGGCGGCATTTACGTTGTATAGACTACGGTAAGTAGTTAACAGAGTTTGGAGGCACGAGCACTGGATTTGATGTCAGCCGACGTCAGTATCTTTGTTATTGATATTCAAAATCTTGATGTATTTTTCACGGATTTGAAGTCGATTTATCGTTTAACTTCCAGATGACGAGCAACTGCTTGAAGGGGTCCATCAGCCAGTTGTCACCGACGAGCCAGGCTCCGACCTGCAGACCGTCAGCCAGAACATCACGAGGACCATCAGGGCTGACGACAACAACCGAATGCTGGCCTGCCGGGCGGAACACGAGGCCTTGGACCAGCCCAGAGAAGCGAAGAGACAACTCATTGTGCATTGTAAGTGTATAGGATTCTTTGGGGCTAGGGTTCTTCTTCCTAGTCGTATATTCTTGACAGAGTGGTCGTGGTCATCTATCAGTCGAATCCTGCGATACTGATGCTCTCGCGATGCGACGCCATGCGGCACGATTTTCCGCAGAGTGAGAGCAATCATTTATTTGAAGTGAGTCACAGATTTTATGAGGTCGGTCCATCGTGTTGGAGATCGTCCGTGAGATCTTTATGAGCCCGCACGGGTAGGTATTGCCAACTTGTCTATTTCTGCAACGAAGCAATGATATCTTCGGTTTTAAAGATCGGGACATCTTTGCTATTATACAATTATCTTTCGACCTTTGAAACTTTCGATGTCTATAGGCTACAGTAACCACAAACAGTTGAGCTATTGTTTATCTGTCTGTGCTATTAAAAACCTCTTGATAATTTTTGGTTTTAATGAAGCGTTGGTGTCCCCCTGCAGATCCACCCAAGCGCCTTGAATCCGGTCCTATCACCGTCTTCGGACTGAAGCTCGGAGCTGAAGGGAAGCTGAACGTGACCGTCCGCTCCAACCCCCCTCCCACTGCGGTGTGGATGGTGGGTGACATCAGGATAACTGCCCCACATTCCACTGACAACGGAGCCATCACGGCCTTGGAGCCTCTTCATTTGGTGCGTATTACTTTGTTAGTAAATGTGTTCCACGTCCACCTCCTGGTGCTTAGTGGTCGAATCCTGGACCGCCACAACGTCCTCCCTCACCCAGAATGAAAACAAAACCACAAAGTTTACGAAAACAAATATTTGCAAACTCTACTTTAATCTTAGACTTCGAAGCTTTGGCCTCATGGCTCCAGGTGGGTGGCGGCATCCACATCCTGACGTTGGTTCACTGACTATTTAACACCGATTGAGGTGACCGTGAAGTGGAGTGAGGACAACTAGGATTTTAAGGGTATGGGGATTCTGTTTCATGACTCAAGAAAGGTAAACTAATCGAGGCTAGCTTTCCGCCTGCAGCTTTACTGGCGTGGACGGATACCCAGCAGTAGGATGAACTGATAACCTTATTCTCTCGCAGAGCTCAAACTATTTCTATACCAAATTTAAATGAAATCGGTTCAAAGCTTTGAAGCTAAGAAACGAAAGTTTCAAGAGTAAAGAACGAAGTGGAATAATAAAGGCTTACAAAAATTCTCCTTAACCAGGGTAATGGACACTACAATGTGAGCCTCCATCTCGCTCGCATCACCAAAGAAGACGTTGAGAGAACGTATTACCTTCAAGTCTTCAACGACCTTGGGAGGGAGGAGTTCACACTCCGAATGAGCACTATGGACGAGCCTGCTGGTAAGTGCATCACGTCTTGCTGGCCACAGTCGCAGCACATCTGGACTGAATGTCTACCTCCCCACGTCGAGGGGATCTAAGTCTCCGCTGCATATCTTGAATTTTTTACTATACTTCCCCGTTAATATGATTTGGCTCATATTGATCACTTTGCTAACGTTACTCTCCAGTAGATAGTATTGAATTAGCAATTACCAACAATTAGAGGGGGAGAGGGGGTTTAAGTGAAAAGCGAGGAAATTACGGCTATAAAAGGTAGTCATGGCTAAGCAATGGTCTTTATATACACGAACATTCACATCCGGATAAAGATATACAGTCCACTACGTCTTCCTCTCTCCGTGGGTGTCGGAAGATGACTAAGAATGAACAGCAGCGTTATCTGAGTATTATAGTGGTATGCGGTAATTTTCTGATAGAGGGTTTGGATGCCTACTTGGGTAGGTAGCACCGTCCTGCCTGTTTCTGCCGCAAAGCAGTCACAATGAGCGGGACAGCACTATACGTCTGATTATCAACCTCGCATCTCAGCAGAATTTTACTGAAATAAAACTTGACTATGCCAAATTATGCCCATAAGGGGTTTATTGTCGACAGCGTCTACTGTGAACTCGGCTTTATTGTTACAATTATATGGTAAGAAATTGAAGTCACTGAATGGTAGTTTAGGAGCTTGGTGTTGCAAGAATGATTTATTTAAATTCATTTTAAATTTTCGAAGAAATATTAAGTGGACAGAATTTGTGGTTTTTCCCTAATGAGAAAGCTATTTTATTGGGTCCTATATTTTTTATGGGAGCCACAAAAATGAAGTTATGTGAACTGTTGTTTCGTCAATTCAGCATTTCTAACATGTAATAATGGTGCCTTAGTTAAAAATTAAATTTTTGAGTAACATTTGTGTCTAAAATACAATATTGTAAGAGCATTGATTGTACAGTACCCGACAATAAATATTGCACATCGTCTTTGCAAACACAATCGGCTATTTTCGGCTTTCTTCGAGCGTTATCCCTGTTTGTCAGTTTGTTTAAGTGCAATAGCTTGTGGTCCTATAGATACAGGACTGTTCGTGATTCTTGCGACACAAATAATGTTTTACGAAGCCAAAATTAGGCGATTGGCTCTTTGAAAAGGTCGTTGAGGTGCAACATTTATCGCCGGGTACTGTACAGACCACATCCTTTTGGCCAATCAATCAGACATAATAACCAATTTTGGTCTTATTTTGTGGATAATTGAGGTAGAAAGGTTTGACCAGTATGTCACTAGGCAGGATATTCATTATTCTAAAAAGTAATATAAGATCCTTAAAAATGATTACTAGTAAAAGATGCATGGTAACAAAACTGCATGTAAACCTATGCGCATGTGGAACGCGCATGTCTCTATCAGCGTAGAAATTATTTAAAGGAATATATTATAAATGAGTTAGTGTTTGGTAGTTATAGAAGAATGGACGGACAATGCAGGTGTTCGTTGACGTGTGAGGCGAGATAGTGTTATAAATTGCTTGGTAAAGCTACAGTTACAGCTTGAAGGCTGAGGCGGCTGATTTAGACTTGGATTTCATGTCTCCGGAGACTATTACGACTCTCCAGCTCGTCATTTAAGACACTAATATAAAAGGTTACACCTGAAATCTTTCGTACAGTGTCAACGTAGACGCTATAACAAATAAGGAGCTTCAAATGAAGTGTCAATAGCCTGATGGTGCCCGGTCTGTACGGAATCACTTGGCCGCATGATGTTGAGACAACAACTGGAGGCATTAATGGATAAGGGGACTTTGTGGTTTGTTATGTGGGTAGAGTATTCACGTGCTAACGTGTAGGCCTTCTTCAAATGAGACCTGCAGAGAATTAACGGTAGGCAGGAGCTTGACTTTGCCCCTGGCATTGCTGACGTCCATGGGCGACGGTAACCATTAGGTAGTCCGTATTCTCGTCTGCCTACAAGGGAAATAAAAAAAAATAGCGTGCCCAAATAAGTCTTAGACTGTTAGTTTTTTTTTTTCTAGGCGTTGAATTAGACACCGGAGCCATAGTCGGCATAGTGGTGGCCGTGCTCGTCCTCTTGATTGCGGTGTTCCTGGGTGTGTTCGCGTTCGCGACCGACAGATGGTGCTTCGCTGGTGAGTGACGTTTCATTTACAATAGTTTTGACAGTTGACGTTTCAATTTTCGGACAGATGCTGTCAGTCGTTCTAGTCTCTAGTTTTTTATTTTTTTTTAAACTCAAGGAGTTTCGACGATGTTGTCGAATTTGGATTGTGAAAATTGAAACGTTAATTTCAAGTTTAGTGCATTCCATAGTTTTTTTTCAAGCATTTATGACAAAAAACATTTAATATTTCGTCATCTGACTCCCACATTTTAATAAACCTTTTTAACGAATACAAAATTAAACTGACTTTAATAACATTATATCGGCAACTCTAAAAAACCTAAATGGTTTTGCCATCAAATTATTCCAATTATATTATTACCATATTTTTTTAATCATCGCATGTTTTTTTAAATAATAAAATATATCTTTTTTCAATTGAAATACTTTATCATTTTTATCAAAATTAACGAACAAAATACCTTTTTAGGCTCGAGGGCTGTCGGTCGATAGGTAAATAAATGTAGAAATAATATCACCGAAATCACTGTTTTAATGTGTCTCATTATAAATTTGCGGCATATTTTTTTATTTAACAAAATCAATGCTATGGCGATACAAAGCGGCACTAATGAGCTGGTCAAGTATGACCGAGACGAAAGCCAACCGCCAAAATTAGTTTGGATCCAATTGTTGGCACGACTTGAGAACCACCATCTCGAGTGATCTGTGCAAAAAGCCGATCAAATCGTAAACACTTTCACTGATAGAATTAGTCTTTGCATAATTATTTTAACAAAAACCTGTTAAATATTCATTTAATTAAATTCAAACTTAACCTAAAACGCTAAGTGTTAGATTAATATTAATTTACAATTTATTGTTTTCGCTTCAAAGAAACTATCAAAAAAATGCCCGCAATTTATAATGAGTATAGCTTTAACACGGCCCAACAACACAAATATTGAAATAATATCAAAATATTGTAGTAGAAAATTTATATGTAGTTAAGGCATCTTGGAAATGCAATGATTTCTGCTTGCGTAGTTATATAAAAATGGCAATTTATAAGGAGGCTTTGGGTGAATATTATTAGTTTCGTAGACAATGCTATGGTTAATCAATCGTCATTCGAAATACTAGCTAGTTCCTGTACAAAAAAATAAGATTAAAACAAATTTCACTTATAACATTTTGAAGCCGATATCAATTATTTCCTTACGTAATATAAATTTGAAACAATTTCAGAACGAAGAAATAATTTGAGCGCGTAAAAAAGCCAAAAGTTTGCTCAGACGCGATATTTCTCCATAAAATAATGTCAAAAGACATTGTGGAAGAAGCTATACATAAGCCGTGGTGAAAAAATTATGGCGCCATTTTTGCTGATCCTATATGTAAAGGTTATTTAAAAAGAATTCGTGAGATTTTTCATTTATTTTAAACTAATTAACCAGTGGCTTGTTTCAAAGCGCTAAAACCTAAAGCCTTCTAGTTATTTTAGTGGTTATATAGCAAAATCGAAAGGTCAGAAGTTCTGTAGATTTAATAATTAACATGCTTATTGGCATTGAAAAGTTCTTCTCCTGTGCAAATATGGACGTTTAGACCTTACGGTTTTAGTATGTGTTGACTATACGTATGTAAGCCCCGTATCAATGTTTATTGCGATCAAGAACTTCTTTTTTTAATATAAATAAATATCTAATTTGATAATTTGCATGCATTGAAACTAACTTATAACAAAACACGCATGACCTCTAGTGTTTTAAAACTAATATTGTGTTTTTGTTATGTTTTTTGACTGTTATATTGAGTATTTGAAAATAGTTTCTATTTTAAGTAAAGACAAGTGACACTAGTAGTACTCTAGCGGTCTATTGACAATGTATTGACAACGTCAATGGTGCCGATTGGCTCAGATCGCCCCTCTGTCTGCCGGTTAATAAAACATTTGACAATTAGCAGTCATAAACATATATTTTGTGTTTAAATTTTGCATGAATTTTCATAACAATAACAAGTCTAAAATAATTCGCATGCGTTTTATCAATTTTCTTGAGTTTATTGATTAAAAAGTAAAAAAAAACTGAAAATCAATTCCTTTTTTAATGAGAAAATGTTTAATTTAATATTAAGACAGCTCATTAAAATTTTTAATGAAAAGTTAATTTGTTTTATGTATATTATTACGGTGACGGTAATCAACTATTTGTGTTTTTAATATCACTCGGGAGAGGATTGTTCGCACTATTTACTCACCCTTCAATTTACAAATAATCGTATCCCTAAAGGCCTTTAAAACAATAACTATAATAGATTCAGCTGTCAGTAAATTTGTGATATAAATTCTAAAATGACAAATCACAAAAAAAATATCCGGCTCTGGCTATCGTCACACGAACGAGTTCTTGATCGCTACAAATGTTGACATGTGGCAGGACGATCCCACCGGATCGATATGCCGGACGGGGCGGACTCGGAAGCGCCGTTGCCATCCCACGATGACATCAAGGGCTCCGAGAATCCCACCCACGACCACGCCGAGTACATTACGAACGGGAACTCTAAGCTACCAGAAAAAAAACCGGACACGGCCGTTTGAGTAATGAGTAAGTCACGGTAATTTAGTCGCCCTGCCCACAACCATGTTACCCGATGGCCGGTGGAACATTACCGTCTCCTGTTCCCCGAGGAGTATTATTAAAACTGCATTCACGATTTGAATCATGCACATATTTGTTTTACAATTTCTGACATTCAAAAAAATCTTAACCTTTTTTACCACGCTCCCCACTTTATATGCATTAATAAAGAGTCGATTTATCGACGGCTCACTCTCAAAGGGTTAAATTTTTAAATGTTAAATGTTTAAATGTCATCCTCACGGTCGACGTAGACCAGAAAACCGTTAAAGTGGTTTTAATAATGCCCGTGGAACTTGTGAATCGATTTGCGTTGATAATGTCTGTAATAAAGCTATGTTTAAATATAATTTAATAGCAGCGAATGAATATAATCATGTTGGGGGCTCTTGGGAGCCTGGGTCTTGCTTAATTCAGAGCTACAGTTTTAAGTTGAGCTTTGATAACGAAAATAATCGATATACCGTATTCGTTCGCCGCTGTCTTGGTTTAAAATCGATTACCGCCAAACTCAAAATGACATTGACAGTTAAATGTCATAGTGACGTTTAAATTTGATTAAGTCTTGTGTAGTTTTTGAGCCAAGAACGAAATAGAAATTCATTACATACTTACACAGTTACAGTTAAATTTTAATAATTGACTCTCGGCTATGTTTCCGTTTCAGTAAATGAAATTGAAATTCGTTTAAAGCTCAGGAACAATGCTAACAATCGATAAAACATATTTCTACTTAATTAATTAATTTAATTTTAAAAAGAAAATAGATCTATATATTTATATACGGCACAAATATATTAATAACAAATATATAACTTAATGACTTTTTTGAATAAATTTTTGTAACAAAAATATATTATATCTAAATGAATGTACATTCGTATTAAAATGTCGCTTTCATAAATCAACTTAGAATAGCGCTGCTGAAATGATGACAGTTCTATCTTTTATAACGATTCATATTCTATCTAATTGAAATACATTCAAACTTGTATTTATGTTAAGATTAAGTTAGATTTACAATTTTTGATCGTATCAAAGAACTTCAAGGCGATAAAACGAAAAAATCACGCAATCAACTATTTAATTTTACAAAAACGATCAACAAACTTCGCCAGCAAGAGATAAAATTCAAATACAAATTTGCAGAAGCTGTTTCTGCGGGATCTCCTGTGCATTAGACTGTTATGTCTCAGCGTGACAACCTCTTAGACTATAATATTTAGATTAATTATTTAAAGTAAATATTTCCCAGCGGTGGGCAGCGGTTGGTGTGTCTCTGGTAATACTCACGGCCACTGAGTACTCACATGCAATTTGTACTGCGACTCTTGACGCCAGAATCTTGATCATTCTTCTTGAATTCTCGCATTACAAGCCGATAAGAACATAAGATCGAGACGGTCGTACAATATGCGCCTGGTTTAATTTCAGCTGCTTAAAAAACTTGCATGATTTTTTCGTGAAATATTTTATTATAGTTGATAGGAATCTCTCAGAATGTTTGTAATGCTTATATTACAACGAATACCCAGCTTCTTACTAATTTAAATCGAAAGGGTTTTATAGTAACATCATAAGTTTTAGTTTAATAATGATCAAGGACACAAAAACGAAGATTTCGAATGAAATTGTCTCGAATTAGTTTAAATTTTATGTTTACGTCACGTGCACTCTGTTAGTGTTTGTTCATGTATGATTCGTGGCCGCGGAGATACTCGCGGGCCTGTGCCGGAAGTGTCCGCCGGGCGCCTGCGGGATCCACGTCTCCGTCAGGAACCGGTTGGACTCCGGTTCGTCGCCGGTCCAACATGGCAAACGAAATAATTTGACACTGACAGTTTGACATGTTTGACATTGACAGCTAGTTGTCAGTGTGTCCGCCATTACAACTCACTGCATTTCGAATATGATCGCTTGATATTCCCACAATTCGACCTGAACAAACAGCCAACAAAATGTATTGATGATATATTGAATTGGTCTGCTCTTGACGTAAACGCGATCGTGACTAAGGTCGGGCGCATATTACACTTCCGTTCCAACCTCGCATATTGTCGGAAACTGACGCTAATCTAAGAGTAACATCGAAAACCTAGGCTTTGGTATAATATGCGCCGTGACTGAAAGTTGAAGCTATGGTAAAACTCACCGAGACGGCCTCTTTATTTTTATATAGCATACATACCACCAAGTTGTGTAAATAAATGTTTAGTTTAATGCATAGAAAGGTACAGATAATGTATGTAACGTTAATATTAAAATAGTATTAGTTTCATTACGCGCAATTAAAGCTACTGTTAGCGTTCGCGCTTATAATTATTATTTTATTATTTCTAACGTTTTAATTAACTAATTACATACAAATTTTCAATCATAAATGTCGATTCGCGTCAATAAAATGGATTTCTCAAGGATTCGATACAAATACAGAGAAGATCGGTGTTGTCTAAGAAAAAAAACTATCTAAAATATCCAAAATGGCGGTAAAATACTTGATTTTTTTTTGCATTTATAAATTTTAATACGTCATTTGCGTAGTGATTTTTAAAGTTATTACTAAACTTATTTACTGACGAGGTATTTTTTATATATATATAACGATATAGACGATCTTTCTCGTCTATATCGTTAAGGAATGAACCGACATTTATGATTCGTATTTCTAAGTAATTTGGACCTTGTTTTACAGTTTAGCTTATGTGTACTTTTCATAAATCTAGCAATGAATTCACAGATAAGTGAAATTCATAAAATGACATAGAATTTTAAACTACTTAAATAATCATGACACGGCTTATGAACTGCCGATTTTAGATGTAAAAATCAAATTTAGTTGTATTCTAAAGCTTAAGTCTCGCTTCACCGATATTGTGATTTTTTTGTATTTTTTTCTTTGTAATGAATTATATTATTGTAGTTTAATTTTAAGTTAAATTTTACGTCGGATTATTTTTTAGTGGCGGTGATAGTTCTGTTTTAAAACAAATATTTTTTTTGTAAAAATTCCTTCCTGAATAATGAAAATTCCTTCCTAGAGATGAATGTTTAATCGATCGAGAGAGAAGGCGTATTTCTATCTCTCTCGCACGGTTCCTATAATGTTACAAAACCGCTTTACTTAAGAATTTCTGTCAAATCATAGTTGCTTTAGTCTTTTTCCGAATGTATTTATCATTTCTTGTTATTTTAGATAGGTAATGTAGACATTATCATGAGGAGAATTTTTTTTTATATACTAGAGTATGTTATGCCGAAAAATATGTAACATTACACTGTTCGCGTCTTAAGTTACTGTCATTTGACAATTATTGATCCAATATGCCGTAAAAGTTCACAAACAGAACTGTCATATAATTATTGTGTATGTATTTCGCTTTAATAGTAAGATCGAAACATTGCCATTTTTATATTAATAAAAAAATATAATAATTAGAATTTTATATTTACATATCTGTTCACACGCTTAATCAATGTTCTTAAATATATTCGTATAAATTCAGTAGATTTGGCAGTTTAGAAATTTGAAACGAAATTAAAAAAAATATATAATACAATTTTATATTATGAATTTTATAGTAAATTTGTTGATTATTAAATGTTTATAATAAAATTTTCACTATGAACTCGTGAGATATAGCTTATTTGTGATATCACCAAAGTAATCAATCACAATGTGCCGAAAAAAATAGGAAAATTTTGTTCACAGGCTGGCAATCTTTTAATTTCTTGCTCTTTCATTCTCAGAGTCTGGTAATCATGCATTTAAGGTTGGAAGGAAAGCTTTTTGTGTGTGTTTTCTATCTCGGAATGTTTTTCTTAAAATCAAGTGAAACTCGTTTAAGCGTGTGATACTGCTACTTATGAATGTTTATAAATTATAATTAATGTGACAACTTACTGCCCTTGAACCACCACTTTCGACTTAAATATTAAAATATTTATTGATTAAGAATCACTTTGTTTTATTTTCAAACGATTTAACCCGTTTTTATTTATTAAAATTTTGCGACATAGTAGCGAGTATGTTATCTCAAAAACTGTTACATAAAGAAAAAAAGAATACCTATACCTTTTTTAAGGTAAATTAAATGTCATTTTTTTATTTACATGACACAGGAATTGCATTTCAGTGTTGCCATATACAAAGATAGACATAGTAAAACAAATCATCAAAGCAATACCTAGATTTACGAATTGAAGTACAACAACCACTCAGGGGTCGAATGTCAAAATATTAAATGTTATCTCTAGCGGTTCCAACGAAGGGCACAGCCTTGAGAAGAGAAGGGAAGGTAAGATCTCTTTGACTCCAAAAAATGAGAAGGTTATTTTTTATGTGTCACTTTAGAACTTTTTTCCTAATGTACCTATTCTATTATTTTCTATACTTTATAAATTTATTAAATCTAAATGCAAGGTCGTTTAATAACCTAAAAGTACATATTATTATCCGCAACACGCTTCGTCAGATTATAGATTCTATTCCTAATTGAACAACTCTAATTGAAAAAAAAAACTTCTTCAGCTATTTGAATAGTTAAACTTAATTGAACTTCAATTAAGTTTTAAGAAAAAACATCAAATTTTTGATGCTGATACCAAATAAAACGGACCTTTGATTACAAAGATAAAAGTCGCGTGCTAAGCGAAATGACCCTAAAACTAAACAACCTTTCAACCGTCGATATGAACGATAATTGCAACCTTGTCTCACACAGAAAGAGATCTGCATAATATATATAATAATAAACGTGATGTGTGAATTGTACGTCGGTGCGTTGCGCAGGCTTGACCACGTATCGGCTGAACCAACTGTTGTCTGTCCCCAGGTCGCGGTCGCGAGCTCGCCAAAAACTCCGGAGAATCGTACGTATAAATTCAGCTTATACCAGAAAATATGTTAATGAAGTTTATTATGTGGCACACATTATACATTTTCTTTCCTGTCTACCTATTCGCTGGTAGCTTAAGAGGCTATTTCAGCTACGCCTTGACCGGTAGGTGAGCTCACGAGCTCAACCTCAGAGAATTTGCTAACACCAGCCCTCGTAAGAGCAAACTAATAATCTACCACCGTATCAGAATCGCGACCCACTGATAAGATCTGGCGAGAAATTCAGTGGGCACACATTATACAAAGTCGTCTGGTTCCAAGCTGCAATTCCATGTATTATGTGTACCAAAGACATATATCCTCCTCTTCCTCTATACATGTGCCTCACACCTCATAGTCGTGACCTTCAACCCTGACTTTGTGCTAACAGATTGATTTACATATGTTCAAAAATATAGGGCAAACAAATTTGTTCGTCTCTTGACCCAGGGTCAGGCAGAAAGAGCTTGATATGAGGTGACCATGGTCTGGTATTAGGGCGCATTGTGAGCCAGCTCGGGTAGGTACCGCATCTGCGGTTGTCTATCGGTGACTTCTTTGAGTATTTCATCATAAGCCGTCAATCAGATTCGAGCATGCAATACCTTTTATGTGCAGAAGCAATAGAAGTATTCGCAATATATATCCCAATCAATAACGTGACTAATCCTTGTTGGATATTGCCCATCCGTGCATCTGGGTGCGTCTGGGTAGTGACGACAAATTTGTTTCTAAAGTTAACTTTAGGAGAGAATGGGTGATCCATATTTCCGTCAGACTAGTGTAATTACGCGCCGAGTTTTTCTCGGTACGAGTGGCCCACTTGCCGGACAATATTCACCCAAAATCCAACCTGATTTTATTTTTTTAGTTTTAATGTTAAGATTTAGTCATGATTCTAGTAGGGGGTACTTGAGTTAGTAAATTTATGGCCCTATTTATAAACCTGATTTAAAACTAGACATCAATAGACAATGAATCGGGCAAAAGTATGCCAATATTATTTCGGAGGGAGGTTTTCATTAGGTCCGTATTGTTTTTATGTATCAGAACTCTCTTTTAAATGAATCGAATTTGGCGATTCTTATTTCAAACGAGATGCTTCTCGCGTGTTCCCATTTAAATTTCAAGATCCAATCAGTACTTTTTTAATTACCTTCGACAACATTGATGATATTCTCGTTTCATTTCGCTTTACTTCTTTTGTTAAAATTCTGTGTTATCTGAAAAGTCCTTTCGCTCTAGTCAGCCTCGCGCATGTCTTTAAGCATATGTATATATTATTGTAATGTAAATAAACTGCGTATTTCTGAAGGACGCCGGCGGGGGACGTCCTCATAGAGTCGGGGCTGCCTCTGTCGTCTCCGACGTACGTTGTGTCCAGGTTACCGCACCGTGTGCTGCTTTGTCATTTGCACTTTATTATTAGAAGGCATCCGCTGTAGCACATGCTTAAGAAACAAGGACCCTCAGACAACCTGTTCAGAGGGGGGGATCGAATGCGACCTTTCGTTATGGCTATATTTATTGTGGCTACAGGCCACTACCGTGTACTCTTGCTGCAGTCATGTGTAGAGGTCTTTCTAAAGCGAGTTTCTCTTAAGGCTTCTTGTTGGACTCCATCAATGAAGTCCTAAGTGGTTCCTTCTTCGTAAGTGGTAATACTAACACCTGTTTGGTAAACTTGATGCACGGTGAAGGGAACTGTTCTTTAACACGAAATGATGATGACAATAGAGAGTACCACCAATACCGGTTGGTGGACACTCAGAACCTCATAGAGTATCTCAGCTTGATCCCATTTCGCTTGGTGAGAACTGTAACTATCGATGAGTTGTTTCTAGTTCTCCAACCTCCGTCTTCCTGAAGGATCTGACTTAGAACCTCGCGATATTTTTTTCCTAATCATCACGAAGAGCTTTATCTGAGCTGTAACAGTTAAGCTTTACTTGTGTACATCTAATTGATCTGCATATTCCACTGAGAAACGTGAACTTCAGAACCCTATCCTACCCTAAAGATGCGAATAGTAATAAAAACAGTTTTTTCTTCATTTCATTGACTACCCGCAGTCTATAGCTTGAGCGCGCGTCTCACGCGTCTGACGTTTCTTATTGCGTTACATTGCTTGCTGTGAAAAAAGAACAACACAAAATCATTCGCAACTTGTAAAGTGCACGTCGCTAGTTTTATTGTCTGTCTTCAGTTTCGGAATGGTTCCCAATACACCCTGGACACTTCCACGTGGACTGGTGGAGGTGGGTTGTTGATGTGCATGTGTACCCTCACTGTACCAGCATGTGTTTGTAAAGAGTTGATTCACGTATTAAACACTGCTAGTTTTACTGATTGATAGACAGTCGACGCTAATCACCGGCACACCAAGATGAAGGTTTGAAGAGCCACGTTTTATCTGAAGGCTGGTTTGTGTGTTACCCATGTAGGGAAATGACCTGGTGATGAGTGGTTACTGTTGCTCATGGACGTCAGCAATGCTAGAGACAGCCAAGCCGCTACCTACCTAAACTGCTTTGGTTCGGTTTTGGTGCTTTAGTTACGGTAAGCACTAAGCAGTGGGCACTTGTCAGTAGCGACACGGAGAGCGCGGCCGGCGCAGGGAGGTCGCGGCTGGCGGCGCTGGGGGCGCGGGTGAGGGCCGTCATACCGCGCGCCAAGGATCGCGTCCAGGCCACCGACGCTCATGACGCTGAGGTAAGCTTAGTGTAGGACCGGGCCTTAGTTGTTGAGAGGTCTTGAGATCTTTTGTGGCGCATAGGCCGTATTGTGGGATCGGATACAAACTCTGACAGCCTTAATGACGACGGCATCTTCGCGGTCTTCGCGCGAACAATTCTGTGGCCTATAGGAGACTGACAGAGCTCCTTCTCTATCTACTTCTATTCTATTCCTAGTCTCAGTTTAACCGTCTAGTATCAGATGGTTCCGAATTGTCTCTCAAACAAACATAATTATGTGTTTCAGTCACAATCAGAAGAGAAGAAAGGCGTGATTTACGCTGAATTAGCTCTCGGAGATCAGACTTCAGCAGATAAGCCCCCTCCACCGTCAACGGAGTACGCTGAAATAGTCTACACGGACCAGCCCGGCCAGAAGGAAGTTAAAGAATAGAAGAAGACGTATGCTGGTCGCACGTGTAATGCAAGTGAAATTTCTTTGACAGCCAATTGAGAGAGATAATGGTCTTACGTACTTCTTCGCAATCTAAAGACACTGTCAACTGATTTAGGATTTATGCTCTCGAATTCACAGAAGATTTACTTCGAGGAACACGGACAAATCTGAACACCTTGAAAAAAATATACATCATTTTTTTTTTATATTTCAATACTGCAAAACGCACGTGTCAGTCAGCTTTTAATAATAAAACTCGCGCTGCGGCAGCGGGGAATCCGCGCTGACGGCTTATTCTGTTTATTTTGTTGAGGTCTGCGCTTGAGGTCTCGCTGTGCATGCGCTATTGTAACAGCGTTGTCAAATAGGGATGTCGATTGAAATTTTTATCGAAAATATTGTGTATATTGACGAACATCAGTGCGATCAGGGTGCGAGAGAGACGGGCGATAGATATTTATAAATATATAATAATATCGAATCTTTCACCCCTCTTTTTTCCTCCTCAACTGGTAGTCTTTGAGGACTATGCCACCGTCACCGAACCAGTAGGTGAGCTCACAGGGCTCTAATCTGAGGACATTGTTAAGACCAGCCCTAGCAGGAGAAATCATTAAATATAATAACACATTTTCTCACTTTCACTTTAACATTCACTTCATTTAGTAATTAAACTCTTTTGATGTATAAGTTCAGTGACGTGTTTCGAAAAACGTGTGTCCTTAATATTGGTTTTGAAATTAAACATTTCATAATTTGAAAGTTGACAAGGAAATTTCACATCACAAACTTTGAATTATTATTATTTTTATATTATATTTGGGAATCCACCGATGCGACAAATTAAATATTATAATATATACCATAAATTTACATAAGTAAGGATGAAATTTTATAAAAATAACATTAGATTATGTTTGAAACAAAAAAAACAAAAAAAAAACAATTAAATAAAATTTGTATATACCAATTTCTAAATCTTGATTTACAGATGTATTCAAAATGTTGTAATTTCATTATTATTAGCGTTAGAGTTGAATTCATTTGCAGAATGTCTACATTTGACGATGCGACACGATGAGATAAATAAGTGTATGACAAATGGCGGTTGTTTTGCAAGTGACCATGTCAACACGGGACTCTCATACCACTAAAGTTTCACACACACAAGAGTGTTTAATTTTATTAATATACAAATCAGGGTAAACACGGAGGCTAATGCGTGTAGTGTTACCGTTCGACTGTCGCCTCGTGGACACAATTAGGATTATTTTGACGGCTTAATCTCGCGCGGAAAGTTTGTCGATTAATTACACACGGTACGGACTAACAGCATCTTTGGGTCAGACAGTTTGCTCGACTTGAGTCTTCAACTTCACAATATGGATATATTCCGGTCTTGAGCTAAAAAAAATAATCTATAAATATTTTTAATAGACAATTATGACGGTAGTCAACGCGATATTGAGCTGTCGATGGACAACACCGACAATCATCGGTGACCATGCAAAACTTTAAAACGATCGTAGTAACATAATGATAATCAAAAAACGCCAGATTAAACCGTAAATATACTTATAATTATAGTTGAAACACTGACTACCGCAGACAATATTGTTGAAATATTCGTGGTAGAGGCTAGAGGCGTGCTAATAGTCCGCGCGGGTAGGCACCGCCATCCTGTTTACTTCTGCCACTAAGCAGTCGTGCATTCTGGTGTGAAGGACATCATCATCGTCGTCATCAGCCCAGTCGTCCACTGCTGGACATAGGCTTGTCCCTACCGCAACCCGGGGATTCTTAGAACCCTCCACCATCGTCGCTACCGTGACTAGGAACAGCAGAGCGACCGGCAACTAGGGACCGTCATATTTGTCTTTCATTTCTTTCATGGAGGAAATGTCCATAATCTCCACACTGGGTAGGCATGTTGGAGATCGTCGGAGACGCAGCTCTTTTTTAAACCACTGACACTGCTGCAAGTCGGTGATCAGGTTTAGTTGTGTCAAGTTCAGACTGCGCCATACCACTATCAGCCGGTCGCCAGAGCCTCGTCCGTTATTCAGCAGGATAACTGGATAGGAGGATGATGAATAGATGTCGTGTCATTCCCATACATACCACGTAAAGGACAGCTGGTACACAATAGAGTCTTCGAAGGTCTTGGAAGTCTTCGGTAGGGTCGAAGCTAACTGAAACTGCAACGAGCTTCATCTCAATCGATTGAGTATAGCTTAAGAGCTTAAAGGACAAATTTGATCAGGATAGCTTCGACGGTTTGTCAGTTTGTTCGTTGTCGAACCTGGAGTTGTATTTTAATTTTTTTATTGCTTGATGGGTGGACGATCTCGCCACCCACCTGGTGTTAAGTAGTTACTGGAGCCCATAGACATCTACAACATAAATGCGCCACCAACCTTGAGATATAAGTTCTAAGGTCTCAAGTATAGTTACAACAGCTGCCCCACCCTTCAAACCGAAACGCTTCACGGCAGAAATAGGCGGGGTGGTGGTACCTACCCGCGCGGACCCACAATAGGTCCTACCACCAGTAAATTTGCCAGTACGCCGGGCCTGGGAACTGTGTTATAACCCTCGCCTACACTTTGTCTACGTTCAAAGGTACAAAGTATTAATTAAATGATAATTGTTTTTTAAGTTAAGTGATTTTAAATTGTTTTTAACCAGAATCTCTGCATATCCGTCCATGTATTTTAATTTATTAGGAGACAAAAACAAAAAATAATGGTGCTTTTTTTGTATATCGTTCAATGATTCTACAAATGAATATACCATTTTTTAATTATAGTTTTATTGTTCTAAGATATATTTTATTTTTACTTCACTGTTTTAGAAATTATTTTGTATTTTGTAATTTTTATTTGTGTAAGTTTTTTTGATGAATTCTAAACGTTTAATATAAATATAATCCTTGATATTTCTTAAGTGACGTCCGAGTTTATACCAGTTTCCTGAAAGAGTGTGCCGATACATGTGTGAGTTCTAGCATAACATAATCAGAAAACATTGTTCAAACAAACAACAGATATTAGTCGATTTAGTAAGTCGATATCACGCGGCAATGTAGCACGTGCTAATTCGACCTCTGCGTTCCCCCTAGGTCGTCGACCCCAGCGCGTCTTATAAAAGATAGATGTACATTGCGTGCGATACAAAACAAGCTCACCAATTATCATTTTTCGACGTATATTTTAATGAAACAAACCCAGGATGTTATTTATTCCAAACACATCCAAGCTTTTGTTGTCTCAAGTTATCCGGGCACTGTGTCGCTTGCACCTAAGCGTATCCACTGCGGTGCCGCAATTCACGTACGAACTCACAAAACTATTTATATAAATAATTATTCTTGATGTTTGCTTGCATGTATGTACTTAAAGCATTGTAATTTAAGGTTTGAAATAAATTAATGTGTCATTTTGAGGGAGGCATTTTCATTTCATTACTATATGGAAAACCAGAGGGCCCCAGGAGTCGTGGTATACCCAAAATCTGATGGTTAGATGGCGTCGAGCACGGTCTCAAAGTTATCGGTGTCAGGAACTGGAAGGAGAAAGCCCTGAACAGAGCAGTCTGGAGAGACATACTGGACCAGGCTAAGGCCCACCCCGGGCTGTAAGGCCCAAGATGATGATGATGATGATTTTCATTTATTTGTTTCCCAATGATATGCGGATAGTTCTTTTTTTATTGCCCTTGTAGGTAGACGAGCATACGGCCCACCTGATGGTGAGTGGTAACCGTCGTTCATGGACTCCAGCAATGCTAGGGGCAAAGCCAAGCCGCTGCCTACAAAACCTACAAAGTTCAACCGGATATTGAGAAGTCGATACGGGCATGCGACCCGGATCACTGCCGGTTACTACTCCTACACGCTTTTACCTTGTGGTTTATATTTGGCTCCCAAAGCGAGTACGTTATACAGACACTTAGCCACTGAGCTTCTTCGCCGGATCTTCTCAGTGGGTCGCGGTTCTGATCCAATGGTAGATTCAACGAACCACTGCTCTAGAATCAGTGTCAGTAACTCGCTCAGGTTATCACCGTGAGCTAGTTGGAATAGTTTCTTAGGCTATCAACGTTTAGGTAGGGATATACTTACACAGAGAACTTGCATAGACATACTATTTTACAAACACCTGTACTGTTTCAAACGATGAGACGATTCATTTAGCGATGCACCGGTGTTCGAATCCCACTGGCGGGTACCAATTTTTATAATGAAATACGTACTCAACAAATTTTCACGAACGGCTTCCACGGTGAAGGAATAACATCGTGTAATAAAAATCAAACCCGCTAGGTAGGACCTCTGGTGAGTCCTCACGGGTAGGTACCACCACCCTGCCTATTTCTGCCGTGAAGCAGTAATGCGTTTCAGTTTGAAGGGTGGGGCAGCCGTTGTAACTATACTGAGACCTTGGAACTCATACATCAAGGTATGTGGCGACTTTTACGTTGTAAACGTCTATGGGCTCCAGTAACCACTTAACACCAGGTAGGCTGTAAGGTCGTCTACCCATATATGCAAAAAAAAAGTTCCCATCAAATCATCATGGCGCGGGTTTTAAATGAAATCGATTATTAGTATCTAGTTATCGATAAAAAATCGTGAAACATTTATTTAACAGCGACTTAATAAAAAACAAATTACATCATTTAATTTGACAGATTCTATCTTGAACTTGCCGTAATCTATGCTGTTTATCTGTGATAAAGAGATACGCAGGGAACATCGTGTAAATCAAACTATGTGGTATTCGGGACGAATAATAACAAACTAGTTTTGTTTTGTTGTTATAGTGGTACTAAGAGGTCCGTTGTTTCATTGATTAGTAAGATTTTAACATGTCAACTTCAGCAAACCCTGTTCGTGCAATTCAGGGCGGTCGGTTCAGTGGGAAGGTGGCTATTGTAACAGCATCGACTGAAGGGTAAGTGGGGATTAAGATGTCTCAAAATCTATAGACAAAACGTCATTTATCAATTAGGAGGGAAGCTAACGGCCTTGCTTCGGTTCAAAGGTCAATCGTTTCGTTTTTTTGTACAACAGACAATTGAATGGAACTTATTTGTTGATTTCTCAGTTGAATTTTCATAGGTTTGTCTTCGCTTAATAGTCGTGATTGTGATGTAGAATTGATATTCTCATTTTAGGATTTTACCGTGTGAATTGTTTACACACACTTGTTTACTCAAAAAATGTTCGCGATTGACTTCCACGGTGAAGGAATAACATCGTGTAATAAAAATCAAACCCGCAAAATTATAATTTGCGTAATTACTGGTGGTAGGACCTCTTGTGAGTCCGCGCGGGTGGGTACCACCGCCCCGCCTATTTCTACCGTGAAAAAGTAATGCGTTTCGGTTTGAAGGGCGGGGCAGCCGTTGTAACTATAGGCACTTGAGACCTTAGAACTTATATCTCAAGGTGAGTGGTGCATTTACGTTGTGGATGTCTATGGACTCCAGTAACCACTTAACACCAGGTGGGCTGTGTGCTCGTCCACCCAACTAAGCATTAAAAAAAAACATATTAAAATAAAACTAGAATCACGTCCGATTATCCAGCCCCAAATTAAGTTTCCCTGTGTTATGGGTACTGGAGACTGACATACATAGTTTTTTATTTATTTATTGCCCTTGTAGGCGACGAGCATACGGCCCACCCGATGGTGAGTGGTTACCGTCGCCCATGGACTTCAGCAATGCCAGGGGCAGAGCCAAGCCGCTGCCTACCGCTTAATACTCTCCACAAGCCTCGTTTGAAGAAGGACGTGTCATAGCGCTCGGGAAACACTGTGGGGGGATGGGATACCAAGGCCGGATGTTACGTTTAAATGTATAGCGAAGCGTTGGTTGCTTCTCACTATATAATATAGTTATAGTTACAAAGTTCACAACTTAAAAAAACGTTTTAGATTAAATTTGTATCCTCCCTAATTGCTGGTAGCCTTGAGGGCTATTCCAACTACGCGGTTTGGTAGGTAAGCTCACGGGGCTCAGACCTGGGAGGATTTGCTCACACTGGCCCTAGCAAGAGCTGAACCTACCACCGGATCGGAATTGCTCAGTTTACACTAACCGGTTTCTTCAGAATGTCGTATTTTGGAGCCCTATTAACTAGAGCTTGTTTTAGAATTGGGTACGCAATAGCTAAGAGGCTGGGAAGTGAAGGTGCTTCCGTAGTCATCTGCAGCCGGAAAGAGAGCAACGTTGGGAAAGCAGTGCGGAGCCTCCGCGACGAGGGCATTACAGTGGAAGGAGTCGTCTGTCACGTCGCCAATCATGAACAAAGGAGACGATTATTTGAAGTGGTAAGGTTTTTAATATGATTCAAAGACAAACGACCAGACCGTCATAACTATAGATAATACACAAAAAATTGTTATAGATAAGCAACTCAAGCGCTCAACAAAAATGTTTGCGGGCGTCGGCCACTAGATGGCTTCATTACGATTAGTTTCTCATTGCTCCTGTAGATGGCGGTAGCATATTACCTATCCTATATTTTATTTTTAATGAAGGATTTTGTGAATTTTCAGGAACCACAAATTGATAAAATTTAATCACTTTGTCTATAACAAATAAAGACTTTTATGATTTAGTAAAAAAAATTATTTTCTATGTTTAGTTATACTTTAACTTTAACAACATATAAGTTTAGGGGCATCCGCTACAAGAGGTCGCTATTTTCCGAACAAAAATTTTTTGTCTTAAAGTATCGTAGTTTCAGGGCCCTGGTCATAACGTCCGGGCACAGCGCGTCCGTTGCCTACCAGTTACCACACAGCGTTTTGGCGAAGCCTAGGCTTTAGAAGGATATGTAATAGTGTGCAAGAAATTCGTTGCTAAATCCTAAAGAAGACGCCCGATGTATTCGATGACTTAGCTCATAGACATCTTGTGCTTGTGGCTGTACTCTCAAAACAGAACGGGTTACAGTCTCATGAAGTCTCAAGAAGCAGTTTGGAGTGGTAGGGATGAGCTCTATTCCGGTGGCTCAAAGAAGTATTCGAATCCAGGACCTCTGTCTAGTAGTTAGGAGCTCCACGACTGCCACACATTTGGTTAAGCTTATCGATAACATGGTAACGACAACCGGTAACATGGTTCGATTCTAACACGGAATGAAAAAATCCCCAAAACCTTCTTATAACACGGTATTTCTACAACACGATAACGAGATTTTTGTTTAAAATTATATAGAAAATTACCGTTACGCGCTGGGGTTCGGAATAAATAAAAAATATACCGAAGTACAAATTAAAACTGTATTCAACACCTAGAACACTTCACATATACTTTAAAATTCTCAATTCGCTTCTTCCGCTTCGCTTCAGGTGATCCGTTTTCTGTTTCACTTCAAGTAGTTCTGATTACTAACTGACTGCTTGCCACCTCTGTAAAGCATTTATAGCCGATACCTCATCCCTAGAATTATCGAGAATATTCCACACATCTCTAGTAGTAGTTTCCCCTATCTGACAATAGATGGCGTTATACTTCTCGGTTAGAGTAACGACATCTATCGCCGATAGTCAAACGAATATCGAAGGACCTAGAGCGCTCGAGAAGTACAACGCCATCTATTGTCAGATAGCGGAAACACAATACTCGACTTGTGTGGAATATTCTCGACAATTCTAGGGATGGCGTATCGACTATAAAAGCGTTGCAGGGATGGCACGCAGTCAGTCAGTAATCGGAACTACTCGAGGCGAAACAGCGAACGGATCACCTGAAGCGAAGCGGAAGAAGCGAATTGAGAATTTTAAAGTATTTGTGTGTGTGTTCTAAGTGATAAATAAAGTTTTAAGTTGTACTTTGGTATTTTTTTTATCCCGAACCCCAGTAAGTAGCAGTATCTACCGTGTTATAGGAGGATACCTGTATTTTAATATTTACAAGGCGTCACTCAATGTACGATACGTTATTATTACAGGCCACAAGTAAGTTTGGCGGAGTGGATATCCTGGTATCAAACGCTGCGGTCAATCCAGCGGTGGCTCCGATCTTAGATGTAAGAAGCGTTTTAGTTTTAACACGCTCTTATTATCTCGGTATGTTTGTTTGAATGTAATTACATATATCTTTGAACGTCATTCTCGCTGACTTCAAGACCCCTGGTCATATTGACAATTTGCACACGCAAGAACCAGATGTACCAGATTTCGTGTCTTGAAATACCTACCTTCATGCATACGATTGATTTTGTTTGTTCTTAATCAAACCGCTCGGTAATCCCTAAAGGTGGTTGGCACTTCAATAATGGCTTCCGTCATAGTTTAGCAGATTAATTATAAAAAAGAAATTTTTAGAAAAGCATTTTAGGAGTGGTTTGTGTATTACAAAATATATGTAGAATTTGGATCGTGACACATAAACAAAAGACATTGCTTTTTTGCGCTTTTTCAAAATCTTCATTATTGTAATAATTAAAAATTAATTGACACCTTTTTCACGCCTTGCTCATATTATAATCTTCGCTATCTTCCTTTTTTCTGTCATTCTCTATTTTATCGTTCTCTCTCACTCACACTTTAATGCTCCGTTCCAAACTCTTTTCATACGTTCTATTTTTAACAATCCTATATATCCTATTTTTGTATGTCGTCAGCTTTTTGTAAACTTTAAGTCATTAATTTCAATTATTTTCGGTCACCATCTACTCATGCTTTGTATTAGTAATGGATATTTGTTTGGTTTTTATTAACCTGTGCTTAATTTATATGGCTGTACGGTTAGTCAGTTTCCCGAAATATACCTATATAATTAGGTCATCATCATCAGCCCATAGTCGTCCACTGCTGGACATAGGTCCCTCCCAATTCACGCCACATAGACGGGCCTTCGGCTCTTCTCATCCACATCCTGGCCACCCTTCGCAGGTCACCGCACCTAGCCAGGGAGCGTTACCTTTTCCGTTATAATTTGGTAATAATTATTTATAGACTGACGAACAAATCTGGGACAAAATATTTGACGTTAACGTGAAAAGCTCCTGGCTGTTGGCCAAAGAGGCGTATCCGGAGCTGGTCAAGAGAGGAGGGGGCAGTATCGTATTCATATCTTCGATTGCAGCGTATCAACCAACGGAGGTATATACACTTCTAATTCTCTAGAGATACATAGAACAGTGTGTCCTGTCGTTACCTTGAGTATAGAGGCAGAGTTTCAATTAATTATCGACTTGTGCGGGTTTACAATACGTTCTTCCACCAGATGCGCCGTAAGCATTCATCCACGCAAAAAAGGTAGAATTCGCTGAATCTCTCAATTCCATTTTCCTCTCTTTTAATTCTTGGATCATCATCAAACTTGGAAATTGTGTAGATTACTGATGAGAACATGGCATAGTACCGCCTCCCGCCGAGTGTCATATATCCCACGCACTCCCTAGGCGCGGGTAGGTGGAACAAAAATATCGTAAGCCAAGTCGCTGCCTACCGCTGCAAATATCGTTTGAAGAAGGCCATGTTACAACGCTCGGGGAGCACATATGAAGCGATTTCATTTCAAAACTGGATTCCGGGTAGCGAAAAAAGGTATCAGGATACATACCCCCGTTCCAAGTAGTATGAACGAATTCTGCGCGGAGGGTTTGGCGGAGTGATTCATACGGAATAGTGGTTGCGATCGAATTGGACTCAAATCATGCGTCGCCCATAACTAGCCGGTATTTGCTAACCATTCACTTTTACCACTGTACTCCTGTGCAGCCGGGATCCAAACGAAAAGACTGAACGTCACCTCATATCCATTTAGCAACACTGTTTATGGTAATAGTCTGGTGCATTCAGCCCCTAGGTGCCTATGGTGTTAGTAAAACGACGCTCCTTGGACTTACGAAGGCGATAGCCAACGAAATAGTACACGAGAACATCAGAGTGAACTGCGTCGCTCCCGGGATCGTCGCCACAAAGTTCGCATCCGCGGTAAGTAGCTTAATATACGTATACTTTCCAAAACATTGTTAGCTTGAAGTAAACACGTCTTCGATGGAGAAAAAACTGCTGGATACATCTAAAGCTTTTTAAAAAAGTGGATGTGTGCATATTTCTTAAAGACTCTGAAACAGCTCGTCCGATTTCGATGATACATTCAGCAAACCTTCAGATTGGCCCAGCGTATAATTCTGTTTGCTACAGATCGGATCAAAGTAAAATCAAACATCGGCCAGCCAAGCCGACCGGACTTGATTGGTGTATTATGGATTTATTATTCTGTTTATGTCGTGATATGGTCTTAAATACTCTGCGGGTCGCACAAATGTCGAAATGTTGACCTACACAATCGACCTTTCGATCTGATATCGCAATGTGGGTGGCGGCACTCACGTTGTGTTGGCCATGAGCTCCGGTACCCGTTCAGCATTTATTTTTATTTTATTGCTTAGATCAGATGAACCGTGACCCCGTTCAACCATATAGATTCTAGAGCAACTAAAAATGGTAGAAAAAGATTTGTGTAATTAAAACTTTTCTATGCCCTACCCTATCGTTGGTAGCCATTTTTTTTTATTGCTTAGATGTGTACGAGCTCACAGCCCACCTGGTGTTAAGTGGTTACTGGAGCCCATAGACATCTACAACGCAAATATACCACCCACCTTGAGATATAAGTTCCAAGGTACCAAGTATAGTTACAACGGCTGCCCCACCCTTCAAACCGAAACGCATTACTGCTTCACGGCAGAAATAGGCAGGGTGGTGGTACCTACCCGTGCGGACCCACAAGACGTCCTACCACCAGTAAAAAATGACGTTAAATAACATACGAGAAAACTCCTGAAGCAGGAGTGGTCGGGTGGTGGAGATTTTTAAAATAAAGTGAAGTTATCTTGACTGTTTCAGATAACAAACTCCGAGGCTGGGGCGGAGAAGAGCCTATCGAATGTCCCATTGAAAAGATTCGGGAGACCAGAAGAAATGGCTGGTGCCGTAGCGTTTTTGGCTTCGGATGACGCCGGCTACATCACCGGAGAGACTGTTGTGGTTGCTGGAGGGGCGCCCGCACGACTTTGAGTCGTCGCTAGTGTCCACCTGAAATAAGTTTCATACGAATTTCAGATAAAGGCATTGATGACGCATCTGAGTCAATAAATAAATGATATAAATAAACTTCTTTAAATATATAACAAGTTTTTAAATATATAATAATTACATTTATAATAATAAGTACCTGGATGATAAATTGTGTTTTTTAGAAATCTTATCTTATTCGTGTTTTCAATGATCAACTTTATCGATAGTCAACTTATACATTTTTTTTTTATTGAAAGAAAATAACAAGAATGTGGCGTTTGCGTAGCCCAATATTGCCGCTTAAACAGAAAAATATGACTCTTCCCGACATCTACTGGCGAATAATAATACTATTTTCTTAATTGAGAGCAACTAGCAACTAGCAACTAACTGCTTTAAAGACACAATAGCACTAAAGCTACTTCAGCAGATGGCGTTGTTCAGCAACCCGAAGCCAATGAGTGTTTGGTTTAAGTTTAGACCAAGAATACAACATTTTCTGACAATAAATCGTAGCTAGATCGATTTATCGCCCCCGAAATCACCTGTTTACTAAATTTTATGAAAACCGTTGGGGCCGTTTCCGAGATTCAGATTATATATAAGTATATACAAGAATCGCTCGTTTAAAGATATAAGATTTGACGATGCAATTTTTAAAACGCGCATTTTTTTTATACTCCAATCAACAACAGATTGATGTTACAAACTTCCGTAGATAGGTACCTATGTATTGCCTTTGTAGGCAGACGATTATACGACCCACCTGATGGTGAGTGATTGCCGTCACTCGTGGACATCAGCAATGTTAGGGGCAGAGCCAAGCCGCTGCCTACCGTTAGGTACCCTCCACAAGCCTCGTTTGAAGAAGTACATGTCATAGCGCTCGGGAAACACCGTGGAGGGGAGCTCATTCTATAGCCGGTTGGTACGTGGCAGAAAAGACTTCTGGAGACGCACTGTCGATAAGCCCAGCAGTTTTATAGTATGGATGAAATCTGCTCCGGTGGAATATCAAATATATACTACATGTATACACATTGTAAGCATTATTATTTAACGGGTTCGCGATTTATCGGTGATATAGTAGATAAGTCATCGTGGCCTAATGGATAAGGACCCCCGGTGCATTCGTATCTAGATATGCACCGGTGTTCGAATCGCGCAGACGTGTACCACTTTTTCTGATGAAATACACGTACTTAATAAATGAGTTTCGCGGTAAACATTTTATTACGTCAAATAAACTCGTAAAAATTATAATTAGCGTTATTACTGGTGGTAGGACGTCTTGTGAGTCCGCACGGGTAGGTACCACCATCCTGTGTATTTCTGCCGTGAAGCAATAATTTGTTTCGGTTTAAAGGGCGGGGCAGCCGTTTTAACTATACTGAGACCTTAGAACTCATATATCAAGGTGATTGGCGGTATTTACGTTCTGGACACACACTGGACACCAGATGGTGAGCTCGTCCATTAAGTAATAAAAAGCACCGGGTGGCCGTGGTTACACCACAGTCAAGCCGTTACCGTTACCTTTAGCGGTAGGCAGCGGCTTGGCTCTGCCCCTGGCATTGCTGAAGTCCATAGGCGACGGTAACCACTGACCATCAGGTGGACCGTATGCTCGTCTGCCTACAAGGGCAATAAAAAAAATAACATGTGTGCAATTCACACGTGTTAGAAGTGAAACCTTCAAAAATTAAAATACAATTATCCTAAATGTCTAAGTATATTATTAGTAAAATTTTGTCATTAGTAAATAATTATAAATCACCTTTTATAGTATGAGGTAGCGCCCTCTGTGAATTGATATTTTAACTTCACGTATATCCTAAATTAAAATTCACTACAAGAGGTTTCATACACACGTTAGTATTAAAACATCTCACAGAAGGCGCTGTATTAAAAATAAAATACTTTATACGTATGTTTTAAAGTATGTAGGAACTGAGCATTCTGTCTCACTTTTTCTCTCGATCTTTCTCACTTGCTTGCTCCCTACTCTCACTCCATGGCTAGTTGCTTCATGCTACGTTCGCCCTGTCTTACTCTCTCTCAATCGGTCTCGATCGCTCTCTCTCTCTCTTTCGACACTTCCTTTTTTTTATGATTGAAGGATTACTGGTGGCCCGGAGGCCTTTCCAGTTTCACCAGAACAGGTGGGCGAGCAAAGGCTCAGCCAGGAGGGGTGGGATTTGCTAACAGCCACCCGAGCGCCTGCGAAGGAGACCTAACAGCTCTAGAGCAGCTGCTTCGCGAATGAATCTACTAGCGGATCGGAATCGCGACCCGCTGAGAAGATCCGGCGAGAAACTCAGCGAGCTGATTCATGGGTTAGGTTGCACGGCGAACTCTGTCGAGTTCGACGAGTACGGTTACCGAGGTCCCTAAGCCTGCTCCTAGTGTTAGAGCTGAAGGCGTCTAATGCAAAGGTTATTGGATCTGATGGATTCGTAAGGACGTGTCTAGGGCTCGACACTTCCGTTGCATACCTGCGTGATGTTACATCTGTAAAAAGTTTACCCTCATGCGCCTAAAGAAGTTTCACTTCAAAAATACATTTTTCATTAAAGTCCTGGCCATTGCGTCGGAGCACCATGTTATCTGTCGCCTGATATGATCTAATCAGATACAAGTTACATTCGTGATCATAAAGTTCAGATATTATGATTAATTTTAGTGCGCTTACAACGAAATGAATATTTAATAAAAATAATATGGATTTAGAAATGATGACTCAAAACATAAAAAATATAAGTAAAGCGATACAAAATCCAATTCTCAATAATGAATGATTTTAAATAGAAATGACAAAAGTTGGGTAGCTAAGTTAACACGCGAATGTGCAACATCCGTCTATTCTTGACGCCAATGAGCGAATCAGAATGAGCTCCGGCCGACCATCGAGCGTTTGGTATGGCCTGATGCAGTATGTATGACAGTATGTAGGCTTTCATGACACGTACCATCCGGCTTTGGATTGAGCTCCTCTCCACGGTGTTTCCCGAGCGGTACGACATGTTCTTCTTCAAACGACACTCATGAAAAGTACTTTACGGTAGGCAGCGGTTTGGCTCTGCCCTTGGCATTGCTAAAGTTCACGGGCGACGGTAACCATTCACCATCAGGTGGGCCTTATGCTCGTCTGCCTACTAGGGCAATAAAAAATCTCTTAGTCACCGTTGATACCGAAAAAATACATTTCACTATACATCGAAAAAATACATTTCACTATACACCAATGTCTGGAATGCTTTTAAGTTTAATTTGTTCTATAAAAGCAAACCAGTTCAGTTAGAATGAGGCAGGAGCTAATTAGCCGTATCTGTCACAAACATATGCCGTCTATAAATTGTTGGAAATTCAGTGCGTAAGCGTATAATTATGATTATCAGTAAACATTATATCGGTTTTCTGGGGATCGTACTGATTACGTTATCTGACTGTTCTATTAATTATGACATGAAATGTATTGGAGCGTGTGGTGGAGTTGAAGGGCTATTCTGGCCAGCTCAGTTTGAATGAGTTAACACCAGCCCTAGCAAGAGCAGTACTTCGCTGAATCTACCACCGGATCCAGCAAGGAACAGCGGACCGTGTCTATAGGAGTCATTGTCATAATGGAGGATAGGATTTACAAACGAGGCAGCTTATAGAGCTGCGTGATTTATGGTAACAATATCATGTTTGTTGACCAGACGACAATACTCTTGTTTCCATCCATGATATCACAAGTCAACGCCGACGCTGACATTAAGACATGTCGAAGTATCCATCATCTTGTATAAGTACTGTCCATATTCTTCTGTTACACTATTAATTTGCTGAATAAGCAGTATATATTCTTTCGTATATGGTAGGTAAGCTCACGGGCTCAACCTGCCGACTCGGCCCCATCGATCACCCTCTCCCGACGTTCAATCCCACCCGAGACGGCACTCGAGTCAGTGCGGCGAGTTGATCGAGTCAGCTGTCATCTACGCCAGGGTTGGCTCGAGCAATATCACACATTGCTTGTGAAGGGCAGCATAAAGCCTACGTTGCGTTCTGCAATCATTCTTGATGCAGTGCAGATACGAAGCAACCGTAGCAGCTACTGGAAAGCATTATTATACAATATCTACAGGACGCTCTACGAACATCGTATATGATGTCTACGGACTGCTGGTTTGAAGCGTCT